>NC_057811.1:399838968-399846907 GCF_018294505.1 Triticum aestivum
GCGCGGCTGCCCCTTGGCCGCCTCTCCTCTTCCACATGGCATTTGCTGTCAATCCTAGATTATAAGTTATTGGATCCCTCATTGGTTACTGTTTGATGTTATGTACCTATTCTTATTCTTATATGTTCATTCTTATTTTTTTGCATAGGTGAAGTGCGAATCCTTGTCCGAAGCTGTGAAGCATATCAGCAAAGAGTAGCATATTATGTGTTGTAGTTGTAGGCAGTAGTAGGCATATCTGGGTTGTAATATACTGTAACAATTGTAATAGATTAATGCAGTATTGTTTTGGATCAATTTCATTTGCTCTCTGGTCTGTTCGAAACAATGATTGTGTATGTGATTTGAATACCCGTGAAATGGAAACCTGACAAGTCGGTCCAAGTTATAATGGTTGTTCGACAAATTTCGAAATTTCTAATGTGTGGGACCAATTTTAATCTAAGCACGACAAGTGGGACCCACTGCAAAATAAAATGGTTGAAAATAGAAAATTAGTAGACTATAAAAGGCTGCATTCTAGAATATAAAAGGCCAAATTGTTGGGCCAGGCCCATGTAGCTAGCGAAAATTAACAGAAAAAATATATATTAAAAAGGCTGAATTAATGGGCTCGGCCCATATAGACACCTAATCGGACCGGGCTGAATCTTATCCACGTCAGCTTGCCACGCTAGATCCTACGTGGCTTGGGGAGGCTGCTAATGACCAAAATTTTGGTCAAAGAACCAACGACCTTTTACATATCACAGAGAAGGTCGTTAATTTCAGTTTACGACCGCCAGCTTTTGACCTTCTGTTTTTGGTCAAAAAAATGTCGCAAATGAAAAACAATGACCTTTCAGCGGCCAATAGTGAGGGTCACAAGCTGACATATTTCTTGTAGTGAGGAGACTCAATTCACCACTCAAACAACCATAAATGCTAAAGGGAGCAAAAATGGGTTAGGTTGCGGAAAGCTATGGTGGTTTTGCGGATGGTATGGTGGAGGGCCTAGGCAAAGATGCCAAAGTGTCAAAAATTTGATGGAGTCAAATGATGTTGGAACCTATCTAGTTGGATGGGGGGTGTCAATAGCTACTCAACGAGCCAAAGAACGCGAAAATCGGACTCCGGATGTGAAAGTTATGGGCGAAACGGTGAAGGGCTGTCGACTGAACTAGGGGGCCCGTGGACACGGGGTCCCATGCACACGGTACAGGCCCGTGGGCACGGGGTGTACAGAGACTTTTCGGGGGGGGTGCGCACAGGGTCTGGGGTCCGTGGGCACGGGGTGGGCGGAAATTTCGTGATTTTGGGGCGGAAATTGAAGATTTCTAGGGAAAAATTGGAGAGATTTCATGGATGGAAAGTGAGGAAAAGATGGGGGAAAGCTAGATCCACTTGAAACCAAGCAAATCCATGGATCAAATCCAACAAAACATAATCAAACCAACAAAAAAATTGGGGCTATTTTTGGTGGGGATTTTCGAAATTGAGGAAGAACACAACAAAATTAGGCTAGAAAGTGAGGGTAGGGGCTCCAATTTCGTGAGAAACCATGGCTCATGATACCAAGATGTTGTAGGGTGGAACCCTAGATGGAGATCTTTCATGAATTGGAGGGGAAATACCGAAGAACACAATGAACACGAAGAACACAAGAGAGGGGAAACAATGAAATTGACTTGATCCAATCACACATGTGCTAGATCCAAGAACACACAAGAGGTCACAATAATCCATGGACAACAAAGGAAAGATACAAGGTAACTAGTTCATCCCAATCCTATGAGGAAAGATGTCTTGAATCCATGAAGGATCTTCCCTACATGGGGTCTTGAATCCACTAGGGATCTTCCCACGTGGAGGTCTTGTACTCCATGGGAGTAGAGGTAAGTGGATGAGCAAAGCTCTATCTCAAATAAGCTAATCTTTTGCTAACCCTAAATAATGACCTAGGCACGAGTTATATAGGTGGCTAGAGGTGAGGGACGAGTGGAGGGGCAAAAGGGGCATTCCCCAGCCAACTCGCAGGCAGGCCCGTGCGCACGGGCTAAGTCAGCCTCGTGGGCACGGGGGTCCCGTGTGCACGGGGAATCCAGAAACTCTCTGGATAGGCCGTGCGCACGGGGTCTTCTGGACCGTGCTTCTTCTTCCTTCTGCTCGCCTCCGCCTTCCTTGCGGTCTCCCCGTCCTTCTCCTTGGACTTGGCGAGCTTCCTTCTTCCGTGCGTTCTCCTCATGGATGGTGTAGTTGTACTCGTCCGCTTGGGCTCCTCCTCGATGAATGCGCAGCTTCACTCATACCTATGTATACACATGAGAGAGGGGTCAAGTAGTATACCATCCTCGAAGGGTACAAGTGGACACGTGTAAAGGAGATGATTCACCTTTGTATGCATGAAGTAGATGTCACACGTGTCACTTGGCAAAGTGGCTCTTGACATGGTGATGTCCATAGGATGCTCCGCATCAGCGTGTCATGGAGGACTCCATAAACACGCACGACGAGCGGCAATGGGATGGCCTGGAAACCGCGCTGGCCCTGTTGGCGGCCGGCGACGTGGCCAGCCCGGAGATGGACGTCGATGTCAAGGAGGAGGTGCCGGAGGACGTGGTGGAGGAGCCGCCCATCGCCGCGTGGAACCCTCGTCTGGTGGGCCAGCAGTGGAGCTGGTCGTGCATGGCGTCGGAGATGGCTGACTCGGTGGGTGTCGGCCCATGGTCAGCCCCACCGCCGCGGTCACGAGAGCATGAGCAGGAGCCACGGGAGAAGGTGGTGCAGGCGCCGCCGGCGCCCTCGGTCTGGCAGGGGCCGCGAGCCCACCTTTGGCAGCCACCGCCCTACGTCGACCTCACCAGCGACGACGACGAGTAGGACGGCGACTCCTGAAGGCAGCGGCGGCCATCGGCGACGGGCCTTTATTTATTTTTTATGTTTTTTATTGAGTTTTAGTTTAATTAAGACATGCATTGAACTTTGATACTATGGACGTATGGACGTTTATGTTTATATTTATGTTTTCGTATTATTTGCAAGTTTATATTTTTATTGGCAAAAAATTGAAGACCACAACCCCGGACGGTTCAAGATAAGGCATGTTAGTTGGGTGCACCGATGACCGCACGACCGCAAGGGGACAGCCGTGTCCATTTTTCTGCCCGAAACGAACGAAAGGCGGACGGACCGGACGTCCATTTACGGTCACGCGTTGGAGTTGGCCTTAGCAGCAACCAAAGCCTGAGTTTGCTTATGGTCATTTCCATTGCCCCCCTTGGCGATCGGAACATCCAGAAATCTACATGCATATCGACCCCGAAGCAATACTTTTTTTTGCTGTATTCCCGAAGCAATACTGGTCCAAAGTATTCTGGAGGCACGACGGCGCGTAACAAGCCCCGGTGTCCCCCATTGCCGGCCGTGGTGCGCTTGGATCAGGCACAAGTACGGCCGGCCATCAACCTCGGCGTGCAGGTGCAGCCGTACGTGCTGTCCGAGCAGCCAGCGCACTGCCCACGGACGTGCTCGCGCCACGCTGCGGTACACTGTTCCGTTGGACTTTCCACCCATGCTCGGAACAGGACGTGTGGTGTGGCCGTACGCCACCATATGCCGTCCGACGGTTCACCCGGCTTCCCACCGCCGTTGGCCCACCGGACGGGGTACGTGCGCCTTGACATGTCCAGACGCGCTGCTCCGGCACGGTCTCCGCCGTACGTACGAGATATTCATGCGTCTTCATCGGATGGCCCTGCCTGCCTGCCATCAGCGCCCCTTGTCCTTTTGCTGTCACTTGTCAGTGCAGGTGCACGTACGTGCGTGCGTCCGTGCTGGACAGGGGTGGCAACCAGACTGACGTGCTGCCAATCCACTCACGATATGATCTGACATCTTGTCCCCGAATGCGTTTCATATTCAACGAGCTCGCTCGTTCGAGCCTCTGACGTAAAATAATGCAAGCTCTGCTAGGCCCCCGGTGATTATTCGAGTGCACGGATCACGCAAGGAATCTGAGTTGGATCGGTGCATTTTGTGGTTAACATATATTCTCTCCGTCCGAAAAAACTTGTCCTAAGCTTGTTCTTTAAATGGATGCATCTAGCATATTTGAGGGACGAGCTTTTTCGGATGAAGAAAGTACATACGTAAAACCTTTGATATTGTCCGCCAGTGCGAGGAGCATGAATCAGGGCGTGCGTGCGTGCTCGGCGGCAACTAGGATCCAACTCTGACGTCTCGGAAAATTGGCTCCCACCGATTTGGCTGAACGTCAACAAGCGGAACTGGATTATCTAGGGTTAGTTTTACGCCGACGGAGCAATCAGCCGGTACAACGATTCTTATCTAAGAAGAAAGATGAGCGGAGTCGATCCAAACAGGAGCCTGTCGCTGTACTGCTGGTTAATTTGTTAGGTCAAACGGCCACATTCACTCGGTGCTTGTCGACGCGTATCCATCCATCGCCGGAGTTAGATCGATCGATCGAGATCTAGCAGCACTGCTCAAGCAACTGTTAGTAGATCATGTAGCAGTAGCCTAGGCTTAATGACTGTTTGGTGAATCTGTGACCAGTGAATAGCAGGAGCAGAGGTGCAGATCGTACTTCCGCACGTAACGAGCTACAGCTGAGGCACAAATCAATCAAGTAGCAGAGACCAAGTCGTTTCCCTTCTGATGATGCATGCCGACTCGGCTGAAACTTGTGAAACTAACTAGGGTTAGGGTCCGTCCGTGCATACATACATGCCTCGTCGTGATGGGTACTGACGGCGCCTGCTCACCCATCTAGAGGCAGTGAATTTAGCAGCAACGATATAGGTTTAGGTCGTAGAGGGGGTACGTCAGGGCAGCAATAGGGGGGCGGCAAACCGCAGGAGTCGACAGCGTGACAGGAAACCGAACGGACAGCGCGGTAGGGCGCGGCGGGGGGCGATCGACGTCCTCACCCGTCGCTCTCGTACGTAGATCCCCGGAGACACGCGTGAATCGCCGCGCCAGCGACGCCACGGCCGGCCGGCCGGCAAGCGGGTACCGGCCTCGCCGTCACCTCCGGTCGCGGAGATCTTCTTACTCCGTAGATCGATCGATCGATGCTCCGATTATATATGCATCTCGTGTGCAGTCGGTTTCTCCGGTATCTTTCAGGGTTTCTTACAACCAACGAGCTGTTCACGGAAAGCTCAGCCTGTTACGGAAAGGAGGTTGCCGTTGCCGTTGCCGTCGCCGGTGCGTGTATTCATGCCGGCCGCAACGCTCAACGGCGAAGCCAGCCCGCGTGCCGCCCTTGCTGTCGCGCCTAACAAACTTCTATTGCCGGCCCGCCTTAATGCTCGGCTCCCCGGGGCACCACGGACCGGATGCCCCGCGACGGGATTCGATCCCTCGTGCCATGCAGTTCAGCGTGCTCGGATCGGATACACATTTCGATCGTCCAGTTGCAGCCGCGCGCGTAGATATCCGGACGAGGGGGACGGGACGCTGCGGCGAGGTCCCGAGATTGGGACTGAGATATATACGGCCGTGGCCCTCGTGGGGACTCGGGGAGATAAGAGGGGCGGCCGAGCCAAGCTAGGCCTTTTGCCTTTTGGAGTTCAATGGCGATTCGTCGTGGTCCTCTCGCCGAGTCGTGGCCTAATTAGTTGCCTCTCGTGGCGCATCCTGAAAGTGAGAGGCGCCCTTGTGGTTATGCCGGTATGGTCCTCACTAAGTCGCAGCTGGCTGATCAGGCTAGCGTACGTACGGCCCATGCCATGCCGTACGTGCAGCGGTGCAGATTCTCAACTGCTTATCTTTTGCTACCACGTCGGCCGGCCTCCACCCGGTCGACGCTACGTCCAAACCGCTGGTTTTCTATGGCATAAAAGCAGATGACTTTGGCTATGAATATTCATCTGAATCAGCCGAAAACAGCGGGGATTACGGGCCAAATCGTGGGAGTTTTTGTCCCCCTCGCGTCAAAATCGAAAGCACAACTGATGCGCGTACGTTGCCGTCCGTCGTCAGGGCTCACTTATCAGTAGTTATTATTGTACGCCCTTGGCCACAGGGAAGTGACCACTAGCTAGCTAGTGACCCGGAGATTTCATTGCCAAGAGAAGAACCTTACAGGTGCAGGCCACCAAATTGGCATATCCCTGGTGGCGCGGGATTTGCTCGTCACGGCTCGGCTCACTCTGCCGAGTGACTCGTCCATCCATGTCTGTCCACCATATAGGCCATAGCGTCAAAGGCAGGCAGGTGCCAAAATGACGGACGGTGCTTGAGGGCTACTGACGACCTTCTGGTAAGCCTAGAGAAGAGAATCGTTAGGACCCTGTCCCGTCCATGGTGTCATCTCTCCAACCAAACAGCGTGTGCGTGAATGGACGCATGGGTCGCGCATGGCCTGTGCGTGAGTGGACGTGGGGGAGTCGATATGCCAGAGACAAGTTGCGATCGCCAAGAAGAATCCTGAGATGGAACGCACGAACGATCAGGCGCGCGCGGATCCGAACGGGCGTGGATGGCATTTTGTTCTTGTTCTCCTTGCACTGCTGTTTGATTCCCGCGGCTGCGTGCTTGCGTCTGGGCCGGGATTCGTGGGAGGAATGGAGGCTTCTGTGGGCGTGGAGACAAGATCAGGGCCGACCCTTATCTTCTCCTCCCTCCGTCCCATAATAGACTTTCTGATCGAGCTAGGCCCCTCCGCTTGATGCTCGGTGAGGGAACGAATCGAGCATCTGCGTTCAAATGGGAAGGTGCTGAATGATATATTTTTAATGCAAATCCACTGAGAGAAGCTTCTGGATTAATTACAGGTATACACACCTTCACTGACCACTGTACAATGAACAACGTTTCTTTTCTTCTAAAACCAAAGTTTACTTTCACGAGTGACCTTTTTGTGGCTCCAACGAACCGAAACTACAGTGAAATTTCCAAGGGATTTCTGCACTGTGGGTACCACATATAATACAATGATGAGCATTTCTTTCGGAGGGTGACTTTTCTCTCCCTTCCTCCGAGAAAAAGTGTAGAGCTTTGTGGCTTTTGTTTTAGAGATAAGTTTTTTTGTCTGTGTAAGAAAGTTTTCACGTTCACAAACTTCGGCCCAACTTTCCAACAAAATAATGTGCGGCCTAGTGGTGGTATTTGATTTTTTTAGGGTTTAGCGGTGGTATTTGAAAAAAAATAGTTGATCGGTGGTATTTGAATTTTTTTTTTGCGATAAACCAAGCTTTATTCAGCAAATTCCGCAGAGTGTTAGATACATCTCAGGTATTTGATGAGTTGGGCAGAACCACAGTACCCCACCTTGCAGCCCATAGTTGCATGCCCCTTGGCAAAAGCACTGGTCTGGCCTGCCTTGGTTTGGGGGAGGGGAGCTCCTATCTGCCGCTCTCTGCCGCAGATATCTCAGAGTACAGAGGTCGTGAGGGTACCAGTTCAACTAGCCAACATTAATACTACAAGGCAGCGCTGAACCTTTAAGAACACACTCCAGCACAGCCCGGAATTTTTTTTGAATTTCCAATGCAAAACATTTTTTGGAAAAAAAGTGAATGTTTTACGAAACAGGATCACTTTCAAATTTATTGCCAAATTAAAAAAATTCGAAAGCGAACATTTTTTCAAAAGAGGAACATTTTTTCAAAAGAGGATCACTTTCAAATTTATTGCCAAATTAAAAAAATTCGAAAGCGAACATTTTTTCAAAACATTTTTTAAATTGGCAAACCATTTTTCCATCTACAATTTTTTTAAACATGAATATGTTTTGAAGTTATTGAAATTTCTGAAAAACTGTAATGTTTTTCCGAATTCCCAACAAAAAATGAAGACACGAACATATTTTTTCCAATTTGCAAACAATTTTTCATGGGGACACATTTCTTAGAATCTTGAAAAAAAATTGAACATTTTAAAGAAAAAAATGTAATCAATTTTTGAAATTCCTGAACAATATTGGATGAATGTG
>NC_057811.1:399847207-399849018 GCF_018294505.1 Triticum aestivum
AAAAGTTGTGAAATGTTAAAGGAAAAATATTGATTTTTTTTAAAAACACATTTTTAAAAATTACTGAAAAATATTTTAAAAATGCGTATACTTTTTTGAATTTATGAACAATATTTGAAAATGCAAACATTTTTTGAAATTTAAAGCTTTAAAGCTTGAACATTTTTATACAAAAATTAAACTGAAAAGAAATTGATAAACGATAAACAAAAAACAGTAAAAGAAAATGATAAAAGGAAATAGAAACAGAAAAAAAGAAACAGAAACAGGGAAAGAAAAAAATGAAAGATAAAAAGGAGAAAGGGAAAAACCAGAAGAAACTATAAAGAAAAAACTGGTTCAGGGCTCAACATGGCAATGGGTACCCGCAACCCGTGAACCCGATGGGTAAAAACCCTATTAGGGTAAGGGTTTGGGACAAATAAATACCCATGGGTTTATAAATGGGAGAAAATTGTACCCATCGGGTAAGCCGGGTATGGGTATGGGAATGCAATACCCATACCCACGCACCCGCGTACCCGCATACCCATATACTAATTTCTTCTAACAATAGGCTCCATGTGTCATTCACTAAAGGAACCTAGCCATTGTTTAACGCAACCGCTAACCTCGACCCAAAATCCTCTCCCTTTACGCATGTACATGATCTTGTTTAAATGTGTTGATCTTGTTTTGTGAACTCAAGGTTTTTTTAATCTTATTATATAGTCTCCTTCGGTTGATTATTTTGAAGTAGGGGATGCAAAAGTACCTTCGATAAAAGAAAATTAGAAAAAAATTGTCTGTCTTGTTTGTAGTAATTGAAAAAAAAAGAATAGGTGTCAATGTTTATCTAAAAGTTCACGTAAAGGCTACTCACCCATGTATATAACTTGACATTGTTTAGTGCCATCTATTTCGTGCTTATTGCTATCCATTTCTGAAAATTAATATCATTCTTTTAATGCCATCGTGCAACAAATCATCATCTATATGCGCTCTAATGCTAAAATGTGGTATATATGTACTGAAAGGTTGATGTATACATGCTGAAATGTTGGGTACATATGTGTAAATGTTGAAAAATACATGATGAAGTGTGAATAGGGTAAGGTGATTGAGATGGGTATTTTAACCCACGGGTATTACCCGCACCCGACCGGGTACGGGTATGGGAACAGTTCGAAACCCGAGGTGCGGGTACGGGTACGGGTATGGGCCAAAAAGAATAAGACGGGTACGGGTTTGGGCGGCCATTACCCGCACCCGAACCCGGCGGGTGCCATGTTGATTCAGGGCCTCCTAGAATGTTCCAAAAACCGGTTGAAATAGGTGCTATGGTATGTTAAAACAGGCTGGCCCATCCCAGACCACTCGCCTCTCTCGAGTGTGCGTTTGGTCGATAGTTTGCCACTGCGAGCGGCAGATATGATTTTCCTAGGGGGAGCTCCTGTTTGGCGTTTCAAGCGCCAGGGAAGCTCCGTGGCGCCCAGGTGCCAACTCAGCTGGGCCAGCCCTTGTAGATTTCACATTTTATTTTCCCCTGGTTTGCTCTAGTGCATTTGCAAAAAAAATGAAAATATCGCAAAAACAAAAAAAAATCGTGAATTCAAAAAAATTCATGGATTTTCAAATAGTTCATGAATCCTGAAAAAAGTTCATCAATTGTTTTAAAAAAGTTCACCAATTTTGAAAAAAAAGTTCATCGATTTTGAAAAAAAATCATCTATTTAAAAAAAGGTTAATCAAGTTTGAAATATAAAGAGTTAATTGATTTTGGCAAAATGATGTGAATTTTGGCATGCTCAAAGGATATAGGTAGGTTTAGG
>NC_057811.1:399849304-400004396 GCF_018294505.1 Triticum aestivum
GTCGCCTTGCGAACCGTCGAATCTGACGCAATCTAACAGGTGGATGTATTTCTCTACTTCGCAATAGAGATCTTGTTGCAGAAACATTTTCAATATTGGCTGTGTTGCGGACTTTTTTGCAACACAGGTCTTGTTGCAGAGTTTTTTATTGCAACAGACGTCTTGTTGTGGAATTTCTTTATAACAAAGTTTTGTTGTAGATTTTTTTGCAACATAAGTGATGTTGCCGAATTTCTGTTTGCAATATTCACCTTTTTGCAACATGTGTGTTGTTGCGGAAAGTACTTTTGAAACACATGTGATGTTTCAGAAAAACTTACCGAGGACGCTGCAGTCCAAATTCCTACTTGCATTGCCCAACATAAAAGACGTGATCAACGTCATCGCATGTCATAGTGCGTGGTGGACGCATACGTAAAATACAGTTGCTTCACAACCTCAAAATATGTCCAGAAACAAGAATTGGATGGTGTGCTCACCATGAGCATGGGATCTTGAATATTTTTACATATCCGAGGTTCAGATGAGTCAAAGGATTTATGATAATTTTGTGGGAATTATTGGCAAGGCAGAAATACATGTTCCTTTACAATCTAAGGCAAAAGAATTATTCCTTTAATAGGAAAAATGAAGATTTAATTGGAATAGAAAGTGTGGTTGGGCTAGTATGGAGATGTGCTATGATAATTTTGCTTCTTCGCTTGAGATGTGCTATTCTTACAATGTCATTTTATTTTGATTTGTTTGTTGTTTGAATAAAATACTTAAGATCTAAATTTTTTGAAATAAGAGAAAGTCCTCACACAACTACTTAATTATTTAACTACTCATTTGATCTTCACTTATATCTTTTTGAAGTAGTTTGTCATTTACTCTTGTGCTTCACATATATCCTAAGAGTAAATTATTGAATGAATTGAATATCATAAAGTTGAAATTATATGTGCCTCATATACTTGTATCATGTCTAGTAGTAGTTTCACATTGGGTTTATAAAGTAAAATCTATTGAAATTTGACAATCACAATATTGGTCATACAAGCAATTCATGAATGATTAGTATAAGAAAGAGAACTTTCACATACAAATATATTACCTTAGACATCTTTTATGATTGTGAATACCCATTAATTATTTTCAAACTTGAGCGAATTAGTTGAAGTTGGACAAGGAAGACAACATAATGAGTTATGGTTGGGTATATTTGCGTCGAAGTTATATTGTTATGGATCCTCCAACATGTGGTGCTTGTTTGGAATCTTTTGGTAGCCAAAATTGCTGTACTAAGAGAGAATACTCCTTGTGCATCCAAAATCCTTGAGCCAAGTTTCTTCCATGAGTGTCCATCATATATACCTATATACGGTATTACCCTACCGTTCCAAGTAAATTTGCATGTACCATCTCTAAATATTCAAATAAACATATGTTTTGTGCGTCTGTACCACTCATGGAGCGACAGGGGGTGGTCAGTATCTTCCATGCTAAGCGGGTTATTCTCATGATGAGTGTTTATTCGCTTGTCATTGCACGAGAGAGGCTGGTAATCGGGATGCCCAGTCCTATAATCAAAATAAAAAAAAGATAATGAAACAAACTCCCCCGGAAAGTTGATTGTATGGAGGGCACCCGAGGATTCGGCTAGCCATGGCTTGTGTTTGTATGGTTGAGGGGGAGTAAACTTTACCTTTTCGCTTAGGAACAACCGATAATGTGTTTAGCATGGAAGATATTGAGAATTCTCGGTCGTGACGTTGACAGGAATGGCACATCACTCAAAATGTCTTCATCTCTGTTTCCAGTAATGAGCTCTGGCACCTCTGCAAATCCATGCCTCCCTCTTCGAAGGGCTTATCTTTTACTTTTTCTGTTAATTTTATTTTTGTCGAGTCAGTTTCTTATTCCAACCTATTCTCTAGTTGGCAAGCATTATGTAGTGGGAAAAGATCCAATCACATATAGCCATTCAAGTATATTTGATCGTGAATTATTATTGTTGACAATTATCTTTATGATAAATAAGTTGGAAGGCGAAACATTAAGCCCCTATCTTTCTCTATGTTTGATGGATGCCATTTGTTATAAAAATATGTTTTGAGTACTAGCAATCGTAGAAGACTATATGACAATTGAGTATGTGGAGCTCTTACTTAGACTTTGTTGAAAATAAGTTGAATTACAATTGCTTGGTGACTAAGAACATAGGTTGTTAAGCTTCAATAGAATGCATTGTTTGAACCATAACATGTGAACTGATTGCTACTTTATCATGATGAGTTTTTGAGAAAAATTGTTGTTATGATGCTAGAAAAAGTGATTGAAATTGTCATTGATCAAACTTATGCACTATGCTAGCATTCACACTTCATAAATTATTTCTTTTAACATTTACCTACTCCAGGGAGACCATGAATTAAGCTTGGGGATGCTGATACGTCTCCAAAGTATCATAATTTATGAAGTATTCATGTCATGTTTACAATAACTTTATATGGTTTTGGTATGATTTGAATGGAACTAACCCGGACTGACGCTGTTTTCAGCAGAACTACCGTGCTGTTGTTTTTTGTGTAGAAATAAAAGTTCTCGGAATGGGCTGAAAATTTACGGTGATTTTTTATGGACCAAAAGAGACCCCCGAAGCTTCGTGGAAGGAACAAAAGAGCCACGAGGATGCGACAAGCCTGGTAGGCGCGCCCTGGGGGGGGGGTAGGGAGGGCCTACCGAGCTTGTTGCTTCCTCGTGGGTCCCCTTGACGTGAAACCGACGCAAAAAAATCCTATAAATTCAGGAAACCCCAGAAGTTGACCTAGAACTTCCGCTCCGCCGCCGCAAGCCTCTCTACCAAAGTGATCTCATCTGGAGCCCTATTCTGGCACCATGCCGGATGGGGAAATCATAACCGGAGGCCATCTTCATCATCCCAGAGGTCTCCATGACGAGGAGGGAGTAGTTCACCCTCGGGGCTGAAGGTATGTACCAGTAGCTATGTGTTTGATCTCTCTCTCTCTCCCTCTCTCTCTCTTGTGTTCTTGATTTGGCACGATCTTGATGTACCGCGAGCTTTGTTAATATAGTCGGATCATAGAGTGTTTCTCCCTCTCTATCTTTTGTGATGAATTAAGTTTTTACCTTTGAGGTTTCACTATTATCGGATTGAATACTTTTTATGTTCTCTGATCGTCGGAGGAACGGAAGTGATTCTTTGTCGATCGCCGAAGAACAAAGTGCTAGCATAATTGAATCCTATAACAATAAATTGACACTTATAGGGATGGCTCAATGGAATATCTCTCCATCTTCAGAGGAGCAAATCCCACTCTCGAGCTATCCGGTAACTTGTCAAACTTTTCGACGAACCTGTAAGTTGTCGTTATGATCACCGTGTTACAGGTGACGTTTGAGCAACCCCAAAGCCCGTCGTACGGTAAGAAGTGACCGCGATACTCTCATGGTCTAAGGAGCAAAATCACACGTTAACACTCCATGTTATTACAATTGAATAAAGATGATATTAATTCAATTCACAACAAACAAGTTTGGGTCGATTCAATATGATTGTTCTTCCAACGTCATAATCTCAAGGTTGTTTTAGGACTATTGTTTAACACTTTAAATGATATCCTAGATCCGAAAAACGTGATCACCAACAACACTTGAGCTTGTTGGGAAATGTTGCATGGAAAACAAAAAAAATTCTACGCACACGCAAGATCTATCCATGGAGATGCATAACAATGAGAGGGGGAAAGTGTGTCTACGTCCCTCGTAGACCGTAAGTGTAAGCATTTAGTAACACGATTGATGTAGTCAAACTTCTTCGCGATCCAACCGATCGAGTACCGAACGTACGGCACCTCTGTGTTCAACACACGTTCAGCTCGGTGACGTCCTCCGCCTTCTTGATCCAGCAATACGGTGAGGTAGTGGATGAGTTCCGGCAGCACGACGGCATGGTGACGGTGATGGTGAAGCTATCTCCGCAGGGCTTCACCTCAGCACTTCGAAAATATGACCGGGGTGTAAACAGTGGAGGGGGGCGTCACACACGGCTAAGCAATTTGTCATGGTTGTGCTAGGCACCCCCTCCCACATATATATAGGTGGGGGGAGGAGGGAGCAGCCAGGAGGCGCTCCCAAGTAGGCCGAATCCTACTTGGGGTCCTCCCCAAGTGGCGCCCCCTTTCCTTATTGGAGTGCGGGAGGAAGGAAGGAGGAGGTGGCCCCCCTTTCCTATCTTTCCTGAGGAGGTAAAGGCAGGAGGGGCCACCCCTCCCCTTTCCTTACCCTAGGGCCGACCAACCTTGTAGAGGGGCACACCAGCCCCCAAGTGGGCTGGTTTGTCCCCCCTTTGGCCCATAAGGCCCATAGACTTGTCGGGGGTGTCCGGAACCCCTTCCGGTGACCCGATGACTACCCGGTGCATTCCGAAACTATTCCGGTGTCCGAATACCATCGTCCTATATATCAATCTTTACATCTCGACCATTTTGAGACTCCTCATCATGTCTGTGATCTCATCTGGGACTCCGAACAACATTCGGTCACCAAATCATATAACTCATATAACACTATATCTTCAATGAACGTTAAGCATGCGGACCCTACGGGTTCGAGAACTATGTAGACATGACCGAGACACCTCTCCGGTCAATAACCAATAGCGGAACCTGGATGCCTATATTGGCTCCTACATATTCTACGAAGATCTTTAGCGGTCGAACCGTTATGAAAACATATGTAATTCCCTTTGTCTGTTGGTATGTTACTTGCCCAAGATTCGATCGTCGGTGTCTTCATACCTAGTTCAATCTCGTTACCGGCAAGTCTCTTTATTCGTTCCGTAATACATGATCTCATAACTAACTCCTTAGTCATTTGCTTGCAAGCTTATGATGTGTATTATCGAGAGGGCCCAGAGATACCTCTCTGATACTCGGAGTGACAAATCCTAATCTCGATCTATGCCAACTCAACAAAGACCTTTGGAGATACTTGTAGAGCATATTTATGATCACCCAATTATGTTGTGACGTTTGATAGGACACAAGGCATTCCTCCGGCATTCGGGAGTTGCATAATCTCATAGTCGAAGGAATATGTATTTGACATGAAGAAAGCAATAGCAATAAACTGAACAATCAATATGCTAAGCTAACGGATGGGTCTTGTCCATCACATCATGCTCCTAATGATGTGATCCCGTTATCAAATGACAACACATGTCCATGGATAGGAAACCTTAACCATCTTTTATCAATGAGCTAGTCTAATAGAGGCTTACTAGGGACACGGTATTTTGTTTATGTATTCACACATGTATTTAAGTTTCCGATCAATTCTAGCATGAATAATAAACCTTTATCATGATTGAGGAAATATAATAATAACCATTTTATTATTTCCTCTAGGGCATATTTCCATTAGAGCTAGCCATGGAGGCAAGTCTAGGAACCTTTTATTTAACCGTTTATTATTCCACACATGCATATGAGTTTTCCACTAAATCACATATTCCAGGATCATAACAGTTATAACATGAAATATAAACTCTATAATTATGAATATGGAAATATAATAATACAAATATTATTGCCTCTAGGGCATATTTCCAACACTTGACACTTGTCATTTGAGAGCAACCCATCCTTTGGCGACTTTGAGAGAATCACAAGTGAGGAAAAACCCAACCAGAGCCAAAGTGATTGAGCATCACTGAAGAGATTGATCTGTGTGATCAGACGCATGTTACCTTTGAAGACTGTCATTCTTCCGCACAGTTAGGCGTCATGTTCTTGTTGGGAATCGTTGCATTGAAAACAAAAAAATTCTACGCACACGCAATGATCTATCCATGGAGATGTATAGCAACGTGGGGGAGAGTGTGTCTACGTACCCTCATAGACCGTAAGCGGAAGCGTTTCACAACGCGGTTGATGTAGTCCAACTTCTTCGCGCTTCAACTGATCAAGTACCGAACGCACGGCTCCACGTTCTGCACACGTTCAGCTCGGTGACATCCCTCGCCTTCTTGATCCAGCAAGAAGTCGAGGTAGTATATGACTTTCGTCAGCACGACGGTGTGCTGGCAATGATGGTGAAGTGATCTCCGCAGGGCTTTGCCTAAGCACTACGAAAATATGACCGGGGGTGTAAACGGTGGAGGGGGGCGCTGCACACGGCTAGGCAATTGTCTGGTGTGTGCTAGGAGGCCCCCTCCCACATATATATAGGTTTTTTTGAGGGATGAAGAACTTTATTCATTCATCGAAATCCACAGTTTGTGGGATACAAAGAGGATTATGGGGGTTAATAAGCCACAGGTGGCGTCCCCGTGCTAAGGTAAGCGAAAATTTAGCTAAACTATGAGCATCTCCGTTAGACCGGCGCCCTTCAATAACTATCTGACAATTAAAACTAATAATTTTAGACTTGATTTCTGTGATAACCATGCCATAAGGTCCCCGGCTGTTGCTAGATATATCTTGCACCACTTGTTTTGCGTCCGACGCCATGATCAGATTCTGAACTAATAAATCCTCAGCAAGTGCTAAAGCTCTCTGCACGCCATACATTCAAGGATCGCCGCGTCCTGCATTCCTTCGACCACCAATGTTGAGCTTCCCAAATAGTTTCCCCGGTCATCGCGGCAGACAGCCACTACCGCCCCTCTTCCATGGTGTTTAGATACCCCCGCATCGACATGGATTTTGACAAATCTTGCCGGCGAAGCATTTGGCCTTGCACTGCCCGTTGCTGCCGTCCTGGGTATCGCTCTTCTCGACGTTGCATGCTGGTTCTCCTTAACTATTTCCAGCTCAACCAGGTGGCGGTTGATGAATCTGTGTTGCGCGTGAGGGCTCTGGAAGATGCCTTTGTGAATTTCCTTTTTCCTTGCTGTCCACGTTGCCCAAAGTGTCACTGCCAGTTTCACACAGACTTCATGCGATGACGAGCGTAGTAATGAGAACAACCACTGTTTAGTGCTCAACTCGCTTGATTCCCTCAACTGATCCGCTAGCTCCGCATCCGCCAGTGCCCAGATGCACCTGGACATAGAGTAGTCCAGCAGAGAGTGCCTCCAAGAATCTTGTGCACCGCACAAACCGCATGAACTTGAAGTAGCCATGTTTCGGTGTTCTCTGACATCCTCCGTGGGTAAAGAGTGCCTCGCAAGTCTCCATAGGAACATCCTTATTTTCCCAGGGACGCTGACATGCCATATGGACTTCCACGAACTCTTTTCTTGCTGTATGTCCGAAGTTCCTGCTGTCCCTTCTAGCCAAGCTTCTCTTCTTTGCTTTGTTGCAATTAGCATCTTATACGCGGAGCGTACTGAGAACACGCCATTCTTTTCAAAGTTCCAGCACCAGCAGTCTGGAAGATTCATTGTGCATAGTGGGATGCTAAGCACATGAGGAATATCTATAGGCAGAAGAACTTCTCTGATCCGTTGGATGTTCCAGCACGCCGCCGAGGCATCTATTAGTTCAGAGACATTTTTCGGGGGGTTTGACAATCTGCTCCCATAAGGTCTCATGAATTCCTCTCTTGGGATCCAATTCTCATTCCAAATATTAGTGCTTGTACCATTGCCTATCCTCCTAATCAAGCCTTGTTTCAATATATCTCTCCCTTCAACTATTGCCCTCCAGATTTGGCTCGGGTTGCTACCGATGTTGGTTTCTAGCATCGTTGTATTCGAGAAGTAAATTCCTTTCAGAATTCGGGAGCCCAAAGAGTCTGGATTTTGCAAGATTCGCCATGCCTGCCTAGCGAGCAAGGCTAGGTTAAACAACTCAAAATCCATAAACCCTAATCCTCCCATGTCTTTGGGTTGAGTCATATCCTTCCAAGATACCCAGTTTGGCTTACGCTTGTCGTCTTTACTCCCCAACCAAAACTTGCGGACTAGCATGTTCAAATGTTCACATATCCCCCTCGGTAACTTGAAACACGACATTGAAAAAACCAGGACAACCTGCGCAACAGACTTGACCAAAACTTCTTTCCCCGCCGTGGACATTGTTTTCTCTATCCACCCTTGGATCTTGTTCCACAGACGATCTTTGAGATATTTAAATGCCCCATTTCGTGACGAGCCCTTTTATTTCTGCTTGGACACTTTTCGGAACACCTTTGCTAAAGAATATTGACGATTTCTAAAATTGATTCGTTGCCCCGTTGCTTGAAAGTAAGTACCCAACAGTTGGTGCACCTCCGATGCTCCCACTCCATTTGCTCTGAAGAACAGCGGGTTGTCATCTGCGAAAAGTAAGTGGTTAACAGGTGGCACCGAAGATGCCACTTGTATCCCACCAAGGTTTGATGACTGTTGTCTTGATTTAATCAGGCACGAAAGGCCCTTTGCTGCTAACAAAAACAAATAAGGAGAGATTGGGTCCCCTTGTCGGATACCCGGGTGGGTTTAAATTCTTGAAGCCTCTTCCCATTGAACATCACAGAAAAACTGGCAGATGTGATCATTCCCATTACAATGTCTACCCACCTTGCCGAAAAGCCAAGTTTCAACATTATGGACTGCAAATAAGACCACTCCACTCGGTCATAAGCCATAGTCATATCCAGCTTCAAGGCACAATGTTGATTTTTTCTTTGCTTTATTCCTCTTCATAAAATGCAAACATTCATATGATGTGATAATGTTGTCAGTAATCAACCTACCAGGAACAAAGGCAGACTGTTCCTCTGATATGATATATGGTAAAATTACCTTGAGACGGTTGAAGATGACCTTGGATGCAATTTTGTAAAGAACATTACACAGACTTATTGGCCGAAACTGTGACAGAAGTGTCGGGTTCTTTACCTTTGGAATGAGCACCAAAAGGGTGTCGTTAATGCACTCTGCTGATTCTTTACCTTCCACTATTAATATCACTGCCTTAGTTACTTCTTCTCCACAGACCTCCCATTGGCGCTGAAAGAAGTGTGCCGGGAAACCATTCGGGCCCGGTGCCTTTAATGGGAACATCTGGAAGAGGGACCTCTTCACTTCCTCTTGGCTGTACGGAGCGTTTAGGGTTTCATTCATCTCATCAGTAACCTTGCGCGGAACCGTATCCAAGACATGGTCCATGTTTTGCACCCCCTCTGAGCTGTACAGGTTGTCATAGAAGGTTGTCGCGGCCTCTTCCAACTCCCGCTTGTCATGCGTTATTCTGCCATCAGGGAGTTGGAGGGATTTTATTTGGTTTTTCCCGCGCCTCCTGCTAGCCCTGAGATGAAAGAAATATGTATTTTTATCACCATGTACTAGCCACTCTAACCTTGCTCTTTGACGCCATAAAATTTCCTCTCGGTGATATAATTCAACCAGTCTGTCAGCTATCTTTATTTCCACATGCGATGGGGCATATCTGCTCGGGTCTGATCAAAGAATATCGAGCTGCTTTTTTAGTTCGCTGATCTCTCGCCTGACATTGCCGAAATTATTGCGTTCCCACATAGACAAGTCATCTGACAGCAGCGACAACTTGCTTTGGATTCCCGCCACACTCTCGACTGGTTTGTCCTTCCATCCTGCCTCCACTACCCCGACCAGGTCCGGGTGGCGCTCCCATGCAAGTTCATATTTAAAAGGCCTAGGCCCCTTTCTGCATGCATGCACGTGGTCAAGTTGCAGGAGCAGCGGTGCGTGATCCGATGAAGCTGCGACCTTATGTTCCATCTCTGCATGGGGAAATGCCATCATCCACTCCGGTGTTGCGACACGCCTGTCCAAACGGACTCTCGTAAAAGTGCCACCGGTTACCTTTTTTTCGAAAGTCCAACTATTTCCCGTGTACCCAATATCCACAAGGCCACATGTGTCAACCGCATCTCTGAATGAATCAAGCTGAGCCTGGCTGCGCTGCCCAACCCCATCATGTTCATGTGCATGCAAGACTTCGTTGAAGTCACCGATCACTGCCCATGGAAGATTGCTCAGAGCTGGGATTCCCGTAAGCATATTCCACGTCTTGTACCTCTCTGGCACCTGTGCTTCACCATACACAAAAGTCACTCTGCTCTTTGTGTCACCAAAATCATCTACTATCACATCAATATGATACTCAGAATAGCCAATAACTTCAACTTTTATTATATCATTCCAAAACATTCCAAGGCCTCCACTCCTACCAGAATTGCTTACAACATAGCTTTTATTGAAACCTAGCATACCAGCTAAACTCTCCACTCGAGATCCCTCTATTTGAGTCTCTAAAATACATACGATAGAGAGGGCAAATTGCTTCGTCATGTCACGAAGCTCTCGAACTATCGCGGGTTTGCCAGCCCCACGACAGTTCCACACCAGGAGACTCATTGCGCTTGACGCGACCCCCCGGGGAGGCCCGCCAATCGCGCATCATTGTTTATGTTTGTCACCACCGTCATCACATTTGATCTCTCCTGCCCTTGAGGTGTCAGCTTGTTTCTCTTGGGTTCATATATATAGGTGGGAGGGAGGGAGGAGCAGCCATAGGAGGCGCCCAAGTAGGAGGAATCCTTCTTGGAGTCCCTCCCAAGCCGCGCCCCTGCCATATTTAACCGAGGGGGAAGGAAAGAGGGGGAGAGGGAAGGAAGTGGGAATCCTAATCCACACTTTCCATTCCCTTCTCCCCTTTCCTTCTCCTCCTTAGACCGGCCCATATGGGGGGCGCATCAGCCCCTTGTGGCTGGTGCGCTTCCCTTCTTAGCCCATAAGGCCCACATCTTTTGCCGGGGGTGCCCGGAACCCCTTCCGGTGACCCAATAAGTACCCGGTACCCCTGAAACACTTCCGGTGTCCGAATACTATCGTCCTATATGTCAATCTTTACCTCTCGACCATTTTGAGACTCCTCGTCATGTACGTGATATCATCCAGGACTCCGAGCAACATTCGGTCACCAAATCACATAACTCATATAATACTCTATCATCATGGAATGTTAAGCGTGCGTACCCTACGGGTTTGAGAACTATGTAGACATGACCGAGACACCTCTTTGGTCAATAACCAATAGCAGAACCTGGATTCCCATATTGGCTCCTACATATTCTACAAATATCTTTATCGGTCGAACCGTTATGACAACATACGGAATTCCCTTTGTCCATCGGTATGTTACTTGCCCAAGATTCGTTCGTCGGTATCTCTATACCTAGTTCAATCTCGTTACCGGCAAGTCTCTTTACTCATTTCGTAATACATCACCTCGTGGCTAACTCCTTAGTCATTTGCTTGCAAGCTTATGATGTGTATTACCGAGAGGGCCTAGAGATACCTCTCTGATGCTCGAAGTGACATAGCCTAATCTCGATCTATGCCAACTCAACAAACACCTTCGGAGATACCTGTAGAGCATCTTTATGATCACCCAGTTACATTGTGACGTTTGATAGCACACAAGGTATTCCTCCGGTATCTGGGAGTTGCTTAATCTCATAGTCAAAGGAATATGTATTTGACATGAAGAAAGCAACAACAATAAACTGAACGATCAATATGCTAAGCTAACGGATGGGTCTTGTCCATCACATCATTCTCCTAATGATGTGATCCCGTTATCAAATGACAACTCATGTCTATGGTTAGGAAACCTTGACCATCTTTGATCAACGAGCTAGTCTAGTAGAGGCTTACTAGGGACACGATATTTGTTTATGTATCCACACATGTATCTAAGTTTCCGGTCAATATATGTAACGCCCCGAGACTGATGCTTCAGACGCCTTCCATGTTTTGTTGTTGTCGTCATGTGTTTTATTTTGCTTGTTGCATTCATCATCGCATCATCCGCATTGCATCCCCATGTTTTTCTTAAAACTCGTGGTCCATTCGTAGTTGCCGCATCTTCATCGCCTCTGTTGATCTTTCTCAAACCAATCGTTCTTTTGTCATCCAACCATTTGACCCTCTCTACACAATTCTCGAACCCCCTTGCGTGCACTTCCGAAACTTCCCCGAACCCGAACCCGGCTGTCGTTACCGATGGATCCGGATCATCTCCAAGTATACCTAAGACATCATTGTTTTATTTATTGGACTCCGTAGCCTATTTATTCCCGTCCGTCAGATTTCAATCAGGAGATCCAAACTTCCCTCCTTTCCATATATATAGTCCATTCCTAGTCCATTTTGGATAACCCTAGAAATCCTCCCCCTTGTCCTCCTAGCCGCCACAGTCCACCTGGTCGTCTCCCACCTCGGGATCCCCTTCCGATCCAAAATCCTCCCTCGATTTTCCAACCGGACCAACCACTCATCGCCGCTCAAATTCCTTTTCGAGCCGCAGCCACCCCGCAGCCGTCCAACCTCGCCG
Source organism: Triticum aestivum (assembly GCF_018294505.1). Lineage (NCBI taxonomy): Eukaryota > Viridiplantae > Streptophyta > Magnoliopsida > Poales > Poaceae > Triticum > Triticum aestivum. The sequence continues at coordinate 399,861,616 of NC_057811.1, forward strand.
ACCCTGCAGGCTGCGCCCTCCGGCGACCCCGCCACGCCGGCCTCCAGGACCTCTGCTCCTCCTCTCTGTCTTCTTCTCCTCCCTCTCCCGAATTCTTTCTCTCTCATGTACCTCTCTCTCTCTCTCTCAGGTACGCATGAGCAGCGCCATGGATGGGCTCCTCCAGACGACGCCATGGACGCCAAGTTCCGCCCGTGGGCCTGCTCCGTTCGTCGCTGTCTCCGTCAGATCCGGCGAGTCCCTGCGCCCCGGTCTCGTTCCTGCCTCCAGGTCGCCGCTACGCCACCGGAGACCAAGCAGCGCTGCCTCGTCTGCTTCCAGTCCCGCTCGCGTTGACCTGCCCCGCCTCTACTTCAGTCGAGCGAAGAGAACGATGCCCCCTTTTTCCTCCTATGCTCAAACCCATGCCTTGGGCGCCCTCCTCGTCGTCGTCAGCTAGGTGAGCAGCAGCTCCACCGCGACCTCGCCCGCGCCTCCCTCTATCTCTTCCCTCCTTATTTTTCCTCTCTGGTGCTCTCTCGCTCACGATCTATCTGTCTCTCTCCTTTGCCTCGAACAGGGAGACCCCGCCGCCATGGATGGCTGAGCCCAGCGCCCGAGCTTCGTCCGCCACCGTTGCCCAGAACCAGCGCCCCGACCCTCGGACTGCCCGGCTCCGCCGCCTCGCCAAGTCCCGCGCTGCCATGCCCGACCTCGCCTCTGCTTCGTCCGGTTTGAGCAAGCGCTGCCCCCCCTGTGTTGGCCGGTCCAGCACCAGCGTGGACGAGCGCCACTCGCCCGCGCGAGGCCACCTCCCCTTCGCCCGTTGACCGCGGCCCAGCTCCCACCTCCACCGACCTGGGCCGAGCCCAGCTAGGTGAGCAGCCCAGCCACCCAGTGCAGTATTCAGATGCGGCCCGTGTCATGTTTTTCCCCGTTCTGCGAATTTAGCTATTTATCCAGAGAGTGCAGTTTTACAGAAAAACCCTCAACAGCATGCATATAATAATTCCAGAACCATGCAGCATATTAAAATGCTTTAAATATGTAAAATGCTTAGAATTTCATGTACTTTCACAATTTGCAATTTTCATCCATGTTTAAAATGCTTAAACTTGCTGTTTGTTTAATTTTGTATAAATGCCATGTTAAAATGATTTATTTCATAACTAAATAACCGTAGCTCGGATTTAAATAAACTTTTTATGTAAATGGGGTAGAAAAATGCATAGATTAACTTGGTGCACTTTATTTTGCTGTTTAAAAACATTAAAATTGTGTTTATGGCAGAACAGTAACAAATCTAAAATATGCACATGAGGATTTTCCGGAATTGTTGTTTGTTGTTTCGGCCTCATTTAAATTTGCCTAGATAGGTAGTTTTCTTATGCCTCACCTCTTGCCATGTTAATCAACATTTAATATTGTTGGGTACATAACCGAGAGAGAACTAAATAATCGTATGTGGTGTTTCGTCAATATGAAACTCGTTGCATATTGAGCTCCACTTAATTTGTAGTATTGTTTGTGCACTTTGCCATGCCATGCCTTATTTAAATGGACATGCATCATACTTGATTGTGCATCATGCCATGTTTATTCTTGTTGGTTTACCATGTTGCTTGCTTCTTTCCGGTTTGCGTCTCTCGTTAGCTTCGGTTTCGTTCCGGAGTTGTGAGGATTCGTTCGACTACGTCTGTTTGTCTTCTTCATGGACTTGTTCTTCTTCCTTGCGGGATTTCAGGCAAGATGACCATACCCTCGATATCACTTCTATCTTTGCTTGCTAGTTGTTCGCTCTATTTCTATGCCGCGCTACCTACCACTTGCTATATCATGCCTCCCATATTGCCATGTCAAGCCTCTAACCCACCTTTCCTAGCAAACCGTTGTTTGGTTATGTTACCGCTTTTGGTCAGCCCCTCTTATAGCATTGCTAGTTGCAGGCGAAGATGAAGTTTGTTCCATGTTGGAACATGGATATGTTGGGATATCACAATATCTCTTATTTAATTAATGCATCTATATACTTGGTAAAGGGTGGAAGGCTCGGCCTTATGCCTGGTGTTTTGTTCCACTCTTGCCGTCCTAGTTTCCGTCATACCAGTGTTATGTTCCTTGATTTTGCGTTCCTTACGCGGTTGGGGATTTATGGGACCCCCTTGATAGTTCGCTTTGAATAAAACTCCTCCAGCAAGGCCCAACCTTGGTTTTACCATTTGCTACCACCTATCCCCTTTTCCCTTGGGTTCTGCAGACTCAAGGGTCATCTTTATTTAAACCCCCCGGGCCAGTGCTCCTCTGAGTGCTGGTCCGAACCGAGCAGACTGCGGGTCCACCTTGGGGAAACTTGAGGGTTGGTTTTACTCGTAGGATGTCTCATCCGGTGTGCCCTGAGAACGAGATATGTGCAGCTCCTATCGGGATTTGTCGGCACATTCAGGTGGTCTTGCTGGTCTTGTTTTACCATTGTTGAAAAGTCTTGTAACCGGGATTCCGAGCCTGATTGGGTCTTCCTGGGAGAAGGAATATCCTTCATTGACCGTGAGAGCTTGTGATGGGCTAAGTTGGGACACCCCTGTAGGGTATAAACTTTCGAGAGCCGTGCCCGCGGTTATGTGGCAGATGGGAATTTGTTAATGTCCGGTTGTAGAGAACTTGACACTTGACTTAATTAAAATACATCAACCGCGTGTGTAGCCGTGATGGCCTCTTTTCGGCGGAGTCCGGGAAGTGAACACGGTTCTTGTGTTATGCTTGAACGTAAGTAGTTTCAGGATCACTTCTTGATCACTTCTAGTTCACGACCGTTGCGTTGCTTCTCTTCTCGCTCTTATTTGCGTATGTTAGCCACCATATTTGCTTAGTGCTCGCTGCAGCTCCACCTCATTACTCCATGCTACCCATAAGCTTAAATAGTCTTGATCTCACGGGTGTGAGATTGCTGAGTCCTCGTGACTCACCAGATACTTCCAAACAGTTGCAGGTGCCGATGACACCAGTGCAGATGACGCAACCGAGCTCAAGTGGGAGATCGATGAAGAACTTGGTCGTTACTATGTTTCGTTTCCTGATGATCAATAGTGGAGCCCAGTTGGGACGATCGGGGATCTAGCATTTGGGGTTGTCTTCTTTTATTTTGGTTCCGTAGACGGACCTTGATTTATTCTGGATGATGTATGTTTAACTTGTTATTTGTGTGAAGTGGCGATTGTAAGCCAACTCTTTATCCCATTCTCGTTCATTACATGGGATTGTGTGAAGATGACCCTTCTTGCGACAAAACCACCATGCGGTTATGCCTCCAAGTCATGCCTCGACACGTGGGAGATATAGCCGCATCGTGGGTGTTACAATATAATTCTAGCATGAATAATAAAACTTTATCATGATTGAGTAAATATAATAATAACCATTTTATTATTGCCTCTAGGGCATATTTCCTTCAGTCTCCCACTTGCACTAGAGTCAATAATGTAGTTCACATCATCATGTGATTAACACCCATAGTTCACATCGCCATGTGACTAACACCCAAAGAGTTTACTAGAATCATTAATCTAGTTCACATCGCCATGTGATTAACACCCAAAGAGTACTAAGGTGTGATCATGTTTTGCTTGTGAGAGAGGTTTAGTCAATGGGGCTGCCACATTCAGATCCGTATGTATTTTGCTATTTTCTATGTCTCCAATGCTGTACACGGAGCTACTCTAGCTAATTGCTCCCAGTTTCAATACGTATCTAGATGGAGACTCAGAGTCATCTAGATTAGTGTTAAAGCTTGCATCGTCGTAACCCTTTACGATGAACCCTTTATCACCTTCATAATTGAGAAACATTTCCTTAGTCCTCTAAGGATAATTTTTACCGTTGTCCAGTGATCTATTCCTGGATCACTATTGTACCCCCTTGCCAAACTCATGGAAGGCACACAACAGGTCTGGTACACAACATGGCATATTTAATAGAACCTATGGCTGAGGCATAGGGAATGACTTTCATTCTCTCTCTATCTTCTGCCGTGGTCGGGCTTTGAGTCTCAACTTCACACCTTACAATACAGGCTAGAACTCCTTCTTTGACTGATCCATTTTGAACTCCTTCAAAATCTTGTCAAGGTGTGTACTCATTGAAAATCTTATCAAGCGTCTTGATCTATCGCTATAGATCTTGATGCCTAATATGTAAGCAGCTTCATCGAGGTCTTTCATTGAAAAATTCTTATTCGAGTATCCTTTTATGCTATCCAGAAATTTTATATCATTTCCAATCAGCAATATGCCACATATAATATCAGAAATACTATAGAGCTCCCACTCACATTCTTGTAAATACATGCTTCATCATAAGTCTGTATAAAACCATATCCTTTGATCACCTCATCAAAGCGTATATTCCAACTCCGAGATGCTTGCACCAATCCATAGATGGATCGCTGGAGTTTGCACACTTTGTTAGCACCTTTAGGATCGACAAAACCTTCTGGTTGTATCATATGCAGCTCTTCTTTAAGAAATGCATTAAGGAATGTAGTTTTGACGTCCATTTGCTAGATTTCATAATTATAAAATGCAGCAATTGCTAACATGATTCGGACTGACTTAAGAATTGCTACGGGTGATAAGTTCTCATCGTACTCATCCCCTTGAACTTGTCGAGAAACTTTTGCGACAAGTCGAGCTCTGTAGATGGTGACATTATCATCAGCGTCTGTCTTCTTCTTGAAGATCCATTTATTCTCAATGGCTTGCCGATCATCGGGCAAGTCCACCAAAGTCCACACTTTGTTCTCATACATGGATCCTATCTCAGATTTCATGGCCTCAAGCCATTTATGGAAATCTGGGCTCATCATAGCTTCTTCATAGTTCGTTGGTTTGCCATGGTCTAATAACATGACTTCCAGGACAAGATTACCGTACCACTCTGGTGTGGAACGTGCTCTGTTCGACCTACGAGGTCTAGTAGTAACTTGATCCAAAGTTTCATGATCATCATCATTAGCTTCCTCTCTAGTTGGTGCAGGCATCACGGGAACGGATTTATCTGATGTGCTACTTTCCAATTCGAGAGAAGGTACGATTACCTCATCAAGTTCTACTTTCTTCCCACTCACTTCTTTCGAGAGAAACTCCTTCTCTAGAAAGGTTCCATTCTTGGCAACAAAGATCTTGCCTTCGGATCTGTGGTAGAAGGTGTACCCAATTGTCTCCTTAGGATACTCTACGAAGATGCACTTCTTCGATTTGGGTTCGAGCTTATCAGGCTGAAGGCTTTTTACCATAAGTGTCGCAACCCCAAACTTTAAGAAATGATAGCTTAGGTTTCCTACCAAACCACAGTTCATACGGTGTCATACTCCATGCAGCTGTCTCCAATGCATAACCCCAAAATGATAGTGGTAAATCGGAAAGAGACATCATAGATCGCACCATATATAATAAAGTACGGTTACGATGTTCGGACACACCATTATGCTGTGGTGTTCCAGGTGGCGTGAGTTGTGAAACTATTCCACATTGTTTTAAATGAAGGCCAAACTCATAACTCAAATATTCGCCTCCGTGATCAGATCGTAGAAACTTTATTTTCTTCTTACGATGATTCTCCACTTCACTCTGAAATTCTTTGAACTTTTCAAATGTTTCAGAGTTGTGTTTCTATAAGTAGATATACGCATATCTACTCAAATCATCTGTGAAGGTCAGAAAATAACGATACCCGCTGAGGGAGTCCTGGACTAAGGGGTCCTCGAGCGTCCGGCCTGTTATCCATGAGCCGGACTGGTGGGCTGTGAAGACATGAAGGCCGAAGACTCTACCCGTGTCTGGATTGGACTCTCCTTGGCGTGGAAGGCAAGCTTGGCGATCAACTATGAAGATTTCTTCCTATGTAACCGACTCTATGTAACCCTAGATCCCTCCGGTGTCTATATAAACCGGAGGGTGTAGTCCGGATAGGATATACTCATTACCATAGTCATACAGGCTAGACTTCTAGGGTTTAGCCATTACGATCTCGTGGTAGATCAACTCTTGTAATACTCATATTCATCAAGATCAATCAAGTAGGAAGTAGGGTATTACCTCCATAGAGAGGGCCCGAACCTGGGTAAACATCGTGTCCCCCGTCTCCTGCAACCATCGACCTTAGACGCACAGTTCGGGACCCCCTACCCAAGATCCGCCGGTTTTGACACTGACATTGGTGCTTTCATTGAGAGTTCCACTATGACGTCGACGAAAGGTTCGATGGCTCGCCTTGTCCTTAAAGACAACATCACCTCCGGAGGAGTCCTGGCCCCAGGCCAAACCCTCCGGCTGGGCGGCTTTACTATGATCGCCCGTTTGGCCGTTGAGCCGACGATGACCTCTCGGGCCATCGAAAACCCCCTTCACATCAACTTCGAACACTCCAAACAGATGGATCCGACAGAGTTTTCGTCCTTGAACGAACTCCTAGATCGCATCGCCGCTTTGGGAATCGCCACGGATTACGATCGGATCAGGCTTAAAACCGATCAAGGAGAAACCAAAACTCCACCGGTCACCCACCAGATAGCGGTAGTCGAGGAGCAGGACGGCGAGTCTTCCTTTATATCGAAGACTGACTGTGTTCGGGTCGCCGATCAAGAAAAGCCGGATACCTACCAGCGAAAGGATGCAACCAGCCCTCCGAACATAGAATCGGATGGCAGTCCTAAGCAATCAGAAGATATTCCGAAGCCCGGACTGTTGAGTCTGGAAGGCCTTCAGACTCCAGACAATCGGTCTGGTCAGGGTGCGAATTTAATTCCACCCACCCACCCGGACATAGACGCCCTCATGAGCATAAAACAGCAGTGTCAGGAAACGGTTCACCACTTTTGGGCCAGATTCCTCCTTGTCAAAGACAAGATAAAAGATTGCCGCGACGAGGACGGGATATCAGCGTTCTGCAACAATTGCATGGACGAAGGAATCCTTAATGCCATCAATCGTCGCCGCATACTGAACTTCGCTAACTTAGCAACTATCGTACAGAAGTACACCGCGATGGAAAGCGCCTCGAAAACTCAGGCAGCTTGCTGGGAACCGTCGGTGCCAACTCAACTCCTCCTACAGGCGAAGAGGGCGCACCCCCGTGGCACGCCCAGTCCAACAGTCAAGAAACATAAAACCATTACGCGGCACGACAACGTTCTGGAGGGATGGCTCGATGGCCCATGCAAAATACACATGACGCCAGATACCGTGGCAACCCACAACCTTAGAGCTTGTTGGATACTCCGGGAGGTAGCCAAGAGCGGCAAGGACATCCTCATCGAGGACGCCCCAGAACAGCACCCTCCAGAAAATGACGACACAAGAGTATTGACGGTCTTCGAGACATTCGCTTCAAACAACAAGCACAAAAGAGCACTTTGTGACCTTGCCGAAGTCTGCCAAATCGCTGCAATAAACCCTTGGAATGACACGGCTATAACATTTAATGCCGGCGACGAACCGAGGAACAGGACAGTCCGAGTGCCAGCCGCATTAGTCCTCAGTCCCATCATGGACGGATTTCGACTTACTAAGGTCCTCATGGACGGCGGCAGCGGACTAAACCTCATTTATGAGGACACACTCCACAAAATGGAAATAGACAGGAGCCGCATCAAGCAAAGTAGCACAACCTTCAGAGGAATCATTCCCAGTCGGGAGGCGCGATGCGCAGGCAAAATCACACTCGACGTGGTATTCGGCACGCCGGAGAACTATCGGTCCGAAGAAATCACTTTCCAAGTGGCCCCTTTCAGGAGCGGATACCACGCCCTGTTGGGATGGGATGCCTTTACACGCTTCCAAGCTATACCTCATTACGAGTATATGAAGCTCAAAATGCCCGGACCAAACGGTATAATCACTCTCGTTAGTGATCCAGACATAGCACTCCACGCTGAAAACAAAACCGCATCCCTGGCCCTTGAGGCGCTATCCAAAGCCCTTGCGGCTGAAGAACTAACCGCACTACGCTCCACGATGGACAGGGACGATGTGATCCTCGACAAACGCCCCAAATCCACCTCCTTCAAACCAGCAGAAGAAATAGTCAAATTCCAGGTCCACCCAACGGACCCCAAGAAGACAGCATCTATCGGAGCACAACTGAACCCAATAGTTGACGCCACACTACGAGAATTCCTGCGCGAAAACCGGGACATATTTGCCTGGCACCCTTCAGATATGCCAGGGATCCCACGCAAGCTGGCCGAACATAGTCTCAATATACTAAAGGGATTTAAGCCGGTCAAGCAAACACTGCAGCGCTTTTCCGAACCCAAGAGACAAGCCATGGGGGAGGAGCTGGCCAAGCTTATCGAGGCCGGATTCATTAGAGAAATCAAACATCCAGAATGGCTAGCAAACCTCGTGATGGTACCAAAGAAGAACAAATCTTGGCACCTATGTGTCGATTTCAAAGACCTCAACAAGGCTTGCCCTAAGGATCCCTTCCCCCTCCCCCGCATTGATCAAATCATTGATGCCACCGCAGGACACGACTCACTATGTTTCCTCGATGCATATTCCGGATACCATCAAATCAAAATGAAGGAGTCCGATCAGGCTGCAACAGCATTTATCACCCCATATGGGCCATTCTGCTTCAACACCATGCCCTTCGGGCTCAAGAACGCCGGCGCCACATACCAACGCATGATTCAAACATGCCTGGAGAAGCAGATCGGCAAGACGGTAGAAGCTTACGTCGATGATGTCGTCATCAAAACTAGGCACGTCGAAACACTAATAGACGACTTACGTCTTACATTCGACAATCTCCGTGCGTATGACATTAAGCTCAACCCGGAAACATGTGTCTTCGGCGTCCCAGCCGGAAAATTGCTGGGCTTCATCGTTTCCAATAGAGGAATAGAAGCAAACCTAGCTAAAATCCGAGCTCTGTCACAGTTGGCTATGCCAACAGACCTCAAACAAGTCCAAAAACTAGCTGGTTGTGTGGCAGCATTAAGTCGCTTTATCTCCAGATTAGGGGAAAAGGCAGTACCACTCTATTGCCTCTTACGGCGCATCGATAACTTCGAATGGACAGACGCGGCAACTGCCGTACTGGAGGAAATAAAGGCCCTCCTAGCAAGCAACCCAATCCTGGCCGCACCAAACGCTGGCGAACCAATGTTGCTATACGTATCGGCAACACATCAGGTGGTGAGCGCCATGCTCGTCGTCGAACGAGAACAGGACGGACCCAAATTCCCACTTCAAAAACCAGTATACTACGTATCTGCTGTCCTCACACCATGCAGATCCCGGTACCCCCATTACCAAAAGATAGCATACGCGGTCTTCATGGCATCCCGAAAGCTACGATACTACTTCCAGGAGTGTTCAATCACGGTGGCTTCCGAAGTCCCACTCAATGACATAATAAACAACCGCGATGCCACGGGACGGATCACCAAATGGGCCATAGAGCTACTCCCATTTGACATAACATACAAGCCACGTCGAGCCATCAAATCCCAAGTGCTGGCTGACTTCGTCCCCGAATGGACAGAGGCCGAACTCCCCAAGGAGTACGGTTCATATTCCAATTGGGTTATGTATTTTGACGGCTCCAAAATGTTGGCGGGGCTGGGAGCGGGCGTCATGTTAACGTCCCCCACTGGAGATGTCGTCCAGTATGTGCTCCAAATATTATACACAGACTCCAACAACGCAGCCGAATACGAGGCCTTATTGCATGGTCTTCGGATGGCCGTATCCATGGGCATACAACGCCTGGAGGTGCGCGGGGACTCAAACCTCGCAATATCTCAAATAAACGGAGACTTCAATGCCAAAGATTAAAAGATGGCAGCTTACCCGTCCTAAAAATGTCGGCTCGGTTCGAGGGGCTTGAATTTCATCACGTCGCCCGAGAAAGTAACCAGGCGGCGGACGTCCTTGCTCGCATTGGCGCTAAGTGCGACCCCGTCCCACCTAACATCTTCCTGGAAAGGCTTTTCAAGCCATCCGTGGTGTGGCAAGGGGAGGGCGACAACAACAGTCCAGATCCGAACACAACCCCAGACTCTGAACACACCGATATCATCGGGGGCTCAGCCACCGAAATTACGCCGTCGGCCCATCTCATCATGGCAGTCATTGCCCCATGGACCGAACCCTTCTTGGCCTACATTAATAGGAAGGAGCTGCCCGAAGACTAGAACGAGGCCCGCCACATTGTCCCGCGCTCGAAGGCCTACAAGGTTCACGACAGAGAGCTCTACAAGAAAAGTACTACCGGAGTACTTCAAAGATGTATCTCCGAGGAGGAGGGGCGGCAGCTTTTGGTAGAAATTCACGCTGGTCTAGGCGGACACCACGTCGCAGCCCGGGCCCTTGTTAGCAAGGCCTTCTGTATAGGGTTTTATTGGCCGACGACCCGAGCAGATGCGCAGGACCTTGTACAATGCTGCGTCGGGTGCCAACTCTTCGCCAACCAAAGCCACATGCCCCCAACTGCCTTACAGACTATCCCCATCACTTGGCCTTTCGCGGTCTGGGGACTGGATATGGTTGGACCCCTTAAAGGGGGAAGCCATAAGAAAAAATATCTGCTGGTTATGGTGGACAAATTCACTAAGTGGATAGAGGCTAAACCGGTCAAAACGGCTGAGTCCGGCCCGGTGATAGACTTCATATCCGGTGTTGTGCACCGTTATGGTGTCCCACACAGCATCATCACCGACAATGGCTCTAACTTCACAGCAGACGAGGTAAAAACCTGGTGTACTAATCTGGGCATTAAACTCGATTACGCCTCCGTCTACCACCCGCAAACCAACAGTCAAGTCGAACGAGCCAATGGTCTTATTATGAGTGGCATCAAGCCCAGACTAGTGCGGTCTTTGAAAGAATCAGACAAGCACTGGGTTGAGGAGCTTGACTCCGTACTCTGGGGCTGCGGACCACGCCCAATCGTACTACCAGATACACACCTTTCTTCATGGTGTATGGCGCAGAGGCCGTGTCGCCCTGCGATATTATTCACGACTCACCTCGAGTGCGTATGTACGAAGAGAGAAGCCAAGCTTGATCGGCAGGACAACCTAGATGCCCTGGAGGAGGAGCGCGATGTCGCAAAAGCCCGTTCAGCATTTTACCAAAAGAAGGCTCAAAGATATCGAAGCAAAGAAGTACGGGCCAAGACTTACAACGTTGGCGAACTCGTTCTACGCCTGCCTGAGAAGAAAAAGGACAAACTCAAGCCCAAATGGGAGGGTCCGTTCATAATTGACGAAGTTCTCACCAGTGGAGCGTACCGTCTTCGTGATGCATGCTACCTCTTGAGCACTGCGTTGGTTTTCCCTTGAAGAGGAAAGGGTGATGCAGTAAAGCAACGTAAGTATTTCCCTTAGTTTTTGAGAACCAAGGTATCAATCCAGTAGGAGGCCACACACGAGTCCCTTGCACCTACACAAACAAATAAGATCCTCGCAACCAACGCAATAAAGGGGTTGTCAATCCCTTCACGGTCACTTACGAAAGTGAGATCTGATAGATATGATAAGATAATATTTTTGGTATTTTTATGATAAAGATGCAAAGTAAAATAAAAGGCAATAAAAATAGCCAAGTGTTGGAAGATTAATATGATGGAAAATAGACCCGGGGGCCATAGGTTTCACTAGTGGCTTCTCTCGAGAGCATAAGTATTACGATGGGTAAACAAATTACTGTTGAGCAATTGACAGAATTGAGCATAGTTATGAGAATATCTAGGTATGATCATGTATATATGCATCACGTCCGCGACAAGTAGACCGACTCCTGCCTGCATCTACTACTATTACTCCACACATCGACCGCTATCCAGCATGCATCTAGAGTATTAAGTTCAAAAGAACAGAGTAACGCTTTAAGTAAGATGACATGATGTAGAGGGATAAACTCATGCAATATGATATAAACCCCATCTTGTTATCCTCGATGGCAACAATACAATACGTGCCTTGCTGCCCCTGCTGTCACTGGGAAAGGACACCGCAAGATTGAACCCAAAGCTAAGCACTTCTCCCATTGCAAGAAAGATCAATCTAGTAGGCCAAACCAAACTGATAATTCGAAGAGACTTGCAAAGATAACCAATCATACATAAAAGAATTCAGAGAAGATTCAAATATTGTTCATACATAAACTTGATCATAAACCCACAATTCATCGGTCTCAACAAACACACTGCAAAAGAAGATTACATCGAATAGATCTCCACGAGAATCATGGAGAACTTTGTATTGAGATCCAAAGAGAGAGAAGAAGCCATCTAGCTAATAACTATGGACCCGAAGGTCTGAGGTAAACTACTCACACATCATCGGAGAGGCTATGGTGTTGATGTAGATGCCCTCCGTGATCAATGCCCCCTCCGGCGGAGCTCCGGAAAAGGCCCCAAGATGGGATCTCACGAGTACAGAAGGTTGCGGCGGTGGAATTAGGTTTTTGGCTCCGTATCTGGTAGTTTGGGGGTACGTAGGTATATATAGGAGGAAGAAGTACGTCGGTGGAGCAACATGGGCCCCACGACGGTGGAGGGCGCGCCCAGGGAGGGAGGCGTGCCCCCTACCTCGTGCCCTCCTGATTGTTTTCTTGACGTAGGGTCCAAGTCCTCTGGATCACGTTTGTTCCAAAAATCACGTTCCCGAAGGTTCATTCCGTTTGGACTCCGTTTGATATTCTTTTTCTGCAAAACTCTGAAATAGGCAAAAAACAGCAATTCTGGGCTGAGCCTCCGGTTAATAGGTTAGTCCCAAAATAATATAAAAGTGTATAATAAAGCCCATTAAACATCCAAAACAGAATATAATATAGCATGGAACAATAAAAAATTATAGATACGTTGGTGCTAAGGAGACCAGCGCAGGCGAGCCATGACGATCGACACCAGGCGGGCGCCAGCGCGCGCATCGTCCTTGTTTCCTCCTTGGTGCTAAGGAGGCCAGCGCAGGCGAGGAGTATCGAGGCATCAGGAAAAGGTTGCTATATCGGTGCAACGAGACCAAGACCAGGAGGACGGCAAGACGGAGGTCATCGTGGAGCCCAAGACGGCGTCACCACCAGAGCTTTTCGCAGGCGAAGACCGCTTTTGTCAGGATAGCTTGTACTAGCTGTCCCCTTCAAATTTTCCCACCGTTGTTGGCTCCCTTCCCGCTCAATATTTGGTAAGAGGACCAGGGCCTATATAAGTAGAGCTAGCCACCACAGTAGGGGCATCGAGCAGTTCATCCAGCTCTCACCCGCTAAGTCACCAAGCACAAGAACACCTCAACCTCAGGAGGCTGTTCTTCCCTCTGTACTGTTCATCATCAACCCAAGAGGCAATCCACCACCACCACACTGGAGTAGGGTATTACACCACAACGGTGGCCCGAACAAGTATAAATCTCGTGTCTCTCTGTGTTGCGAGTTCGTCGAGTTCGTCCGCGAGATCTTAGCGAGCTAGGGCATAGATCGGTAGGAGGGAAAGACTTCGCACACACCCCAGTGTTCGAACCTTAAGGGTTTGCCGGAACCCCACATCCGACATTTGGCGCGCTAGGTAGGGGTGCGCCGTAGCTTCCCTTCCATTAGTTCATCGCTCCGTCGCTCCATCGTCTCCATGGCGGACGCTCGCCGTGCTCGGGCTGAGCGTCGGGCTGCCCTCACCGCCCGCGTTGCTCAGACGGCTCCCGTCGGTGGGCCACCTCGTCGCTCTCCGTCTCCCGCCACCAACGCTGCCACCGGCCCGGTGGGGAACGAGCAGCAGGCGTCCTCGCTGCATCCATTGGTGCGGCAGGACGGCCGCACCGCCACTCCGTCGCTGGCCCCGGCCGGTTCTTCGTCTCACGCACGCCGCACTCCCATGGAGGCGCGGGCCGCACTCCTCGCCGCAAACGAACTCCTGCGCTACCGCCCAGTCGATGACCTCTATGAGGAGTGGCTCGACCGCGTCGCCGAGCTCGTCCGCGCCGCAGGGGGCTCCCCAGCGCCGTGCCTCTCTCTACCTCAGCCTCAGCCAGCCATGGGCGACGAGGCTCATGGTACGCCTCCACTACCTCTGCCCCAAGATGGTGCCTTGGCACCAAGGCGCGCGGTTCCGCGGCGTGATCCACCACGCCCGATGCCCGCGCGCGAAGAGAGAAGCTGCCAAGAAATCCCCCGGCCACGAGAAGCTGCACCCGCACTCCCCGCGCCACCTCGTCAAGACCGCGCACCGCCCACGGCGGCGCCGCGCGAACCTCATCAAGACCAAGCTCCACCTCTGAAGCGGGCCCCAGCGACCATGGCTGGTTGCCACGCCTTCACCCCCGAGCTGCGTAGCGTCACCTGGCCAGGCAAGTTCAAGCTAAATCTGCCCCCTCGCTACGACGGCACCGCTGACCCCACGGAGTTCCTGCAGCTCTACGAGCTGAGCATCAAAGTAGCCAACGGCGATGAGAAAGTCATGGCGAACTGGTTTCCCATGGCTCTCAAGGATGGAGCCCGCTCCTGGCTCTTGAACCTGCAGCACGGCTCGATTTCCTCCTGGGACGAGATGCGCGACCGTTTCGTCGCCAACTTCCATGGCACTCGCGACCGTCCGCCGGCCGCGGGAGACCTGCGCCGCATCAAGCAACAACCAGGAGAGACCCTCTAGAAGTACATCCAGCGCTTCAACAACACTCGCCTAAAGATCCCCAAGGTCACGGATGAGGCCATCATCTTCGCGTTCTCCGACGGCGTCCGTGACGTCAAGATGAAGGAAGAGCTCGCTATCCATGAGGAGCTCTGCACATCTCAGGAGCTGTTCAACCTGGCGACCAAGTGTGCAAGAGCTGAGAAGGGGCACCTCTCCCTCCTCGAACTGCCAGCTGCGGGTGCAGAGGAGAAGAAGGCCAAGGCCAAGGACGTGAAGCGCAAGGAGGCCGTCGTGCTCGCAGCGGAGCCCGACACCAAGCGGGGCAGAGATCCGCCCGAGTCATCCAAGAACAGCCGACCGTTCTGCGCCTTCCACAACCTGAACACCCACAGCACCAGTGACTGTCAAGAGCTCAGAGCCATACGAGAAGGATGCTTCGGTCGACGCCTCGAGCGCAGCGACCGGGGCTACGGCCGTGGAGGAGGACGTGGAGGCGGACGCTGGGACGACCGTGGCCCGCGCCAGGAATGGCGCGACTGGCCTCGTGAGGACCGCTGGCAGGACTATCTTCGCGAGGGCGCCTGGAGGGACTAGCCTTGTGAGGATCGCCCCCAAGGCAACACCGGCCTTCCCCCGCTGCCGCCACCAAGAAGGAACGACGACCACCACCAGGACGAGGGGACTGGGGGCTTCCGGGAGCCGCGTGCAATCGCCTGCATCTTGGGTGGCGCCCAGGCCCCAGCCTCTCAGCGCATCTTCAAACAGTTCGCTCATGAGGTGAACGCGGTGCTCCCCAAGCTCGAGGCCACGTGCCCGCTCAAATGGTCCCAATGCGCCATCACCTCCAACTCGGTAGATCAGCTCAAGTGCACGGCCAAACGCTGGCGCCCTCCCGATGCTGTGCTCTCCAGTCATCAACAACATGCAGGTTACCAAGACCCTCATCGACGGCGGCGCAGGGCTCAATGTCCTGTCCGTCGACACGTTCGACAACCTCCAAGCGCCATATGAGCAGCTCCAGCCTACCAAGCTTTTCTCGGGAGTGACCGACGGTTCCACCACACCGATAGGGCAGGTCCGCCTGCCTGTCACCTTCGGAGAGCGCAAGAACAACCGCACCGAGCTCATCGACTTCGACGCTGCGCACATCCGCCTGCCGTACAAGGCCATCCTCGGGTATGCGGCCCTGGCCAGGTTCATGGCAGTCACCCATCACGGCTACAACGTCCTCAAGATGCCAGGAAGCGGAGGAATCATCACGGTTCTATGTGAAGAAAGAGATGCGGTGTGCTCCCTTGAGCGCGCTTTCCAAGCTGCAGCAATCAACGACCCCGACAGCAGAAGTGGGGGCCCTTCGGAGGCCATCCCCAAGAAGAAGCAGCCGCGCCGTGCAGGACCTCAGGAGGATGGCGTCGCGGCAGGAGCCTCATCGGGAGCAGCGTCCGTCCCAGGGGCGCCTCCCTCCATCGCATAGGAAGGCGCGCCCAGCGCCCTCCTCGGGCAGGGCTCGGGGGCTCTCTTCTGGAGGGCCTCAAACCTTGCCAACCTCACGAGGGAGGCGCTTGGGCACCACTTGGAGGCGTGCTTCGCGGCACGGTCCCTCAGGAGAGCACAGGGCAAGGAGTGCCCACCACTCAGGAGTTCATCACCAAGACCACTCAGGAACTGCAAGACACAAGAGCCATGCGCGGCGACAGCCGCTCACGAGGCGTAGCTCCCCATCCAGGCGAGGATGCTGGGCTGCGTGTCAACAGGGCCGCATCTCAGGAGTGCTTCTGGCCTTCACGAGTGGGCCGCTGCGAGGGCCCGCCACACAGCTACGTTTGCATGCCCTTCGGCTTGCCGAGTGTGGCGTCAGCCTATCAGCGCAACATGCGGCGTGTCCTGGCATCTCAGGAGGCCAGGTACCATGCCGTCCTAGAAGAGATGGAAATGGTCTTCAAGGAACCTCCCGAGCCCCCAGAGCCTCCCGAGCCTCAGGGCCCCGGTGGCTCATGAAGAGTCATCCCTTCGACGCACGCCTTCAGCTGCACCAACTCTACTTCGTCTACAGAACCAGGTGACGTCTTCCAAGCTCGTTTAGCTGGGAGCGCCCCTCGGGCTGCATCATTCCCAGGCCACATGGGTCCGTCCCTGTGGCATGTATCCCTTTTGCTTATGTCTTTAGCTTACTTTGCTGGGGGCGCCCCTCGGGCTGCATCATCCCCAAGCCACTCGGGCCGGACCCAGTGGCATGTATCTTCCTGCATTTACCCAAGCTGATCTGCTTTCCATGTTAACCTGCCTACGGCTATCACCTGCTCGATAATTGCTTCCCACGGGGCCCCCCTCACAGGCACGGCGCTGGTGCATGGGTCTGTCCCTGCCACATCGACAAATCTGAGCGGTCGAGCTCTGGCTCGCGGCACGCCCCGCGCACGTCACCTCACCAGGCCCTCGGTGCCTTCACTTCATCCAGAGCAACCAGCGGCAGGCTGGCAGCTATAACAGCAAACTATGTTTCTTCTTGTGCCTATTCACAGGGATCCCATGGGAAGGATAGCAGGCGGCACCGCGAGTATCCTTTTCTCTCGTGCAATTCGCTTGCGCGTTAAATGGGGGGCCCTGAGCATCACGACTCAGGGGCTCTTACTGGCTCACCAGCCCTCACCCCTGGCCTTGACCACGGCATCACGACCCGGCTTACCAGCGGCGGCTGAGCTCACTCGAGGGCCGGGACCTGAGGACGTAGAGCACTAAGGAGAGCACGGGGGGAGGGAAACTCGTATGGGCCGGCCTAGTTATGCCGCGCGAGTTGGCGTGCAGGCCTAGCGCGCCATCAGGAATCGCCGTGAAGTCAACAAGATAAGTCCCGCTCTCAGATTGGCTGGATATTGGGGCCTAACGGTCGCCCTCGCCTTGCCGCAACCCCGTTGTGGCCACGTCAACTCCCTTTCTTGCCTTACCATGGCTGCTTGAGCGCTAAGGGGGACCTCCTGAGCATCGCGCCTCAGGGGTTCTTACTGGACCTCGGGCCGCACACCTCCTGGCCTTGACCACGGCACGCGACCTGGCATACCAGCGACGGCTGTAGCCTGCCTGGGGACCGGGACCCGTCAGCGTAGAGCAACAAGCTATCGCGAGGAGAGAAAGGGGGGACCGAGCCTTAACGGGACATGCGTTCACCAAATTTTCATAACAGGGAAGATAAGCACAAAAGACATTACAGATCCTTACATGCCCCCACAGGGTACTTCATGATTCTTCGCAGGTAACAAAAGCTAAAACTAAGGGGAATTCCATCTACACCCTGCCGTGGCGGACGCCATCATCAACAGTGGGCCACGGGAGGCCGGTGCCAACCCCATCCAGATCAGCGGCGGCGACGGCCGGACGCTGCAGCTCTGCTCCGAGCGCGGCGAGAGCTCGGGGGCACGTAGCTGTCATCGCTCGTCTCCAGAGTCTCATAGAGCTCAGGAGAGCTGCTGGACTCCCAAGGGCTGCTGCTGCTGGAGTGGCCGCGAGCGGAGCGCGTGTCAGCCTGACACTCCTCTCAGGAGCAGCATTCCAGGCGGCGACCCTCCGCATCGAAGACCTTGAAGAAGAGCGTGGAGGCGCCGTCGAACTCAAAGTTGATCGCGAGGGTGCCCCTCGCACGGCAGACCCATGCGATCTCGCCACAGCCGCGGGTCATGAAGATCTTGCCGGTGGGGACCACCTCGATCTCTGCTCTGGTCGCCGGAGTGTTGCAGTCGGTGTGCTGCAACCAGAGCTCGAGGGGCCCCCTTGGCGGCATTGCATCGGAGAAGAACCATGGGAAGCGGATCCAAGAGCTTGGAGGCATCGGCGCCCACAGAACAAGCTCGCGCGAGGAGTCCGCGGCGTGCATTCCGGGGGCGACGGCGCGTGACGCCGTGGCGCGGCGAGCCCGGGCGTGGCGCGGGCGACGCTGCTCGTCGCTCCGTTCTCCTGAGCCCTCGGCTCGGGCATACAGGGGTAGCGGATACCCTGGAGATGGCCGCTCGCACCAAGGCCTCGTCACCACCTGCATCGCCGTTTCATCACGGAGGTGGACCGACCTCTTCTTCGGTGGAAGTGGCCCCGGATCATCGTGAGGGGCCTTTCCTTTCTCTTCGGCGGAGAACCTTCTAATGGGCGCCATTGTTGTTAGCAGTGGAGCAAGGAGGAAGAAGCAAGCGAGTCAGGAACAGATGGGCGACGGGGGCTCTGCCCCTCCCCATTTATAGCTGAATAAGGCCAACCGGCGTCTCCCACGATCGCAGGTAATGATGGTTTTCCTTGCATGTCGCATGGACTTGTCAAGTCGGGCAGTTGCCGAGGCAGCGTGGGGAAGCGGAGACGCCCACGTCCAATCAACCGCCACACGTCAACCGAGGCTGCAGGCTTTTGGGGCCCGCGGTGCTTCGAACTTGACCCTTGGCTTCGCCGCGAAGCCAAGCCCGAGCGCACCTTGGGCCCGGGGGCTACTGTCGGTGTTCTGGGAACGGGGGTCCCCAGACTTGCCTGCCTGCGGCCCGCGGCGTGGCTAAGCCAGCAGGCCGTACGACCCATCTTCATCAACAAGGCATCCAAGACCCTCGCGAGGCGGACGACGCAAGACCTCCTCAGGAGGGGCCTGGCCAGGCAGGCTCAGAGGAGCGGAGAAATCAAGGCAGGGCAAACCTCACGAGGCTCTCGTGACATGAGGCATGACGATCGACACCAGGCGGGCGCCAGGCGGGCGCCAGCGCGCGCAGCGTCCTTGTTTCCTCTTTGGTGCTAAGGAGGCCAGCGCAGGCGAGGAGTACCGAGGCATCAGGCAAAGGTTGCTATATCAGTGCAACAAGACCAAGACCAGGAGGACGGCAAGATGGAGGTCATCGTGGAGCCCAAGACGGCGTCACCACCAGAGCTTTTCGCAGGCGAAGACCGCTTTTGTCAGGATAGCTTGTACTAGCTGTCCCCCTTCAAATTTGCCCGCCATTGTTGGCTCCCTTCCCGCTCAATATTTGGGAAGAGGACCAGGACCTATATAAGTAGAGCTAGCCACCATAGTAGGGGCATCGAGCAGTTCATCCAGCTCTCACCCGCTAAGTCACCAAGCACAAGAACACCTCAACCTCAGGAGGCTGTTCTTCCCTCTGTACTGTTCATCATCAGCCCAAGAGGCAATCCACCACCACCACACTGGAGTAGGGTATTACACCACAACGGTGGCCCGAACCACTATAAATCTCGTGTCTCTCTGTTTTTCGAGTTCGTCAAGTTCGTCCGCGAGATCTTAGCGAGCTAGGGCGTAGATCGGTAGGAGGGAAAGACTTCGCGCGCACCCCAGTGTTCGAACCTTAAGGGTTTGCCGCAACCCCACATCCGACAGCAGCGCTCACCACTTGATTCGTCGCCGCTAGATATAGCAGCAACGGCTCTTGTGGTTTAGGTGCGACTAGTATTGGCGTGCAGGAGAGGTACTTCTTCAAATCTTGCAGCGCCGCCTCTGCCTCCGGTGTCCATTTCATTGGACCCGCCTTTTTCAGAACTTTGAAAAAGGGGAGGGCGCGCTCGGCAGACTTGGAGATGAACCTACTTAGAGCAGCAACGCAGCCGGCAAGCCTACGAACGTCTTTGACCCGTCTTGGCGCCTCAATCTGCTACTTTGATCTTGTCGGGATTTGTTTCGATTCCGCGCTGAGACACAAAGAACCCAAGATGTTTGCCGGATGGGATGCCGAACACGCACTTCTCTGGGTTGAGCTTGAGGTTGATCTTTCGCAGGTTTGCAAATGTTTCTTTTAGGACTTGCACGAGCGTGGCCCTGTCCTTGGTTTTGACCACTATATTATCCATATAAGCCTCCATATTTCTATGCAGCTGGGGCTCAAAACCAATTTGGATTGCTCGGGCAAACTTTGAACCCGAAAGGCATCCATACAAAATAGTACGTACCACATGGGGTGATGAACGCGGTCTTTTCTTCGTCTTCCTTCATCATGAAGATCTCGTGGTATCCTGAATAGGCATCGAGGAACGACAGCAGGTCACACCCGGCAGTGGAGTCCACAATCTGGTCGATGCGTGGCAGAGGGAAAGGATCCTTCGAACAGGCTTTATTGATATCTGTGTAGTCAATACACAGCCTCCATTTCCCATTTGCCTTACGCACCACCACTGGATTGGCCAACCACGTGGGGTGGAGTACTCCTCTAACCAGGCCTGCCGCCTCCAACTTCCTGATCTCCTCAATGATGAACTCTTGTCGCTCTAAAGCTTGCTTCCTGACCTTCTGCTTGACGGGCAGCGCATGAGGACAAACAGCAAGATGGTGCTCAATCACCTCCCTGGGAACGCCGAGGATGTCGAATGCTTGCCATGCAAACACGTCGACATTCGCTCGTAGGAAGGAGACAAGCGCACTTTCCTATTTGCTGTCAAGGGTGGAGCTTATAGTAAAAGCCCCGCCCGTGCCGTCCTCCTTGACGGGCACCTTCTTGGTCTGGTGGCGCTGCCTTGGATTTCTTGCGCTTGCCGGTGGAGCTCTCTGGCACGTCCTCGACGGGAGCGCTGCACTCTGAAGAGGCGCGCTTGCCGGAGTGGGTGCTGGAGGTCTTGCTGGAAGAGGTCTTGCCGGTCTTCTTCCCTCCCGGGGCTCCTGCGGCAGGAGCAAGTGCCTTGGCGGCAGTTGCTGCAACTGCCTCCTGATAGAGTTGGTCGGTGCAGATGAGTGCATCTTTCTTGTTGGAGGGGATGGTGATGATGGTCAGTGGCCCGGGCATCTTCAACGTGTTGTAGGCGTAATGTGACGCCGCCATAAACTTGGCCAGCGCTGGGCGGCCAAGGATCCCCGGGTTGACCCCTTGAAACGTGCCCGTCTCCTCGAGGTCTCCATCGGTGATTTGCAGCCTCTTGATCACGACAGGCGAGATTAGGTTCAGTCCAGCCCCAACATCAACTAGCACTTTTGTTACCTTGAGGTTGCGTATTATTGGCGAAACCAACAACGGCAAACACCCGACCGCAGTTGTGCGATCAGGGTGGTCCTCGGTGTCAAAAACGATGGGGGTGCTGGACCACTTCCGTAGCTTCTGGGCATCGAATGATGGCTCCGCCGCAGTGACCTCGCGCGCCCACTGCTTCAGCTGGCGGTGTGAGGTATGCAACGAGGTGCCACCATCGACGCACATGGCCTCCGTAGCTTTCTGGAACTCGTGCTCGCTGGACTCGTCGTCCTCACCATGATCATCATCTTCCTCCCTCTTGTCGCGGCCCCGAGCGGGCCTCTCTTGTTGATTATCCTTGCCGCGGCGACCTCCTTGGCCGCCACACTTCTTGCCGGACCCCTCAGCACCATCCTGGCCCTTCTCCTTGTCCCGCCTCTCATATTCGGCTTTCTGTTTCTGGGCAAGCAGCTCAACCTGCCGGTAGTTCTGGAGGTCGTGGCCCTTGGTGCGATGGATCTTGCAATACTGCTTGTCGGAGCCTCCTGGCTTGTCGGCAGCCGCCAAGGCCCAGCAGGCGGCACACCTGGCAACTTCCTTGCCGGGGTCGTCAGCCTTGGCCTTCTTGGCGGCGCCGGGGTCGCCGGATCCCTCAACGGCAAGCACGGTCTTGCCCTTACGCTTCCTATTGCGGCGTCGGCCCTTCTTTGCTGGGGCGGCGGCGTCTTCGTCTGTGGATTCGGTTTCCGCGCCGGCATCTTCGCCGGGGTACTTCCTTCCTTCTTCAGCCCGAGCACATATGTCAGCCAGAACATAAAGCTCGGCTACATCCTAGACCTTGTTCATCGCCATCTCTTCACGCATCTTGCGGTTGCGCACATTCTGATGGAATGCATTGATGACTGCGGTGGGGTGAACATCTGGGATGTTGTACGGCACATGGCTAAACCTTTGGATGTACTTGCACAGGTTCTCGCCATCCTTCTAGGGGATGACATGCAAATCACTTGCCTGGCCAGGAGCTTGGTGGCCTCCGGTAAAGGCGCCAACAAACTCGTGGCACAAATCCGACCAAGAAGAGATGGAATCCACTGGCAGGTGCATCAACCTTGACATGACGTTGGGCTTAAGTGCCAACGGAAAGTAATTGGCAAGCACCTTGTCGTCGCGAGCTCCGGCGGCTTGCATCGCGATGGTGTAGATGGCGAGGAACTCTGACGGGTGAGTCTTGCCATTGTACTTTTCCCTAACATTAGGCTTGAACATGCGGTGGGAGGGCCACTGGAACTGCCGTAGCTCATGGGTAAAGGCTAGACAACCCACCTCATAGGGCAGGTCGCCGGAGCCCCTCGGGCCTGGGTGGTCCATAGTGGGCCCCGCACGCCGATCTGACTGATGGCGCATTTCCCGCCGTCACTCGATGGTGGTCCGAGCAACCTCCTGAGCCCGTTCTCGAAGGACTTGAGGTTGGTCACAGTGGGCCCGCAGGTCGGACAACGCTGTGGAAACGTTGTCACAGGCGTCGGCCCGACGAACCGGTGACTGCTGTTGCTCGCGTGGGGGAGGAGAGTGCACCGTGGTCGCAGCCCCTCCGGTCCTCCCACCACCGGCACGCGCCGGCTCTACAGAGCGCCGACATGAGGGTTCCGCTGGTCGCGGTTCGTCCTTGTTGGCGAAGCTGATGAGGCTCCGAATGGTGGCTCTCCACTCGTCGAGCTTCTCCGCTGTAGGAGGGAAGTCGAGGAGTAGCTGCACGCGCGCCAACGCTTCTGCCGGCGTGGGAGGTGGCGAAAGCTGCGTGGACCGTGACGCGCTTCGACTTCTAACCACGTTAGAAGGAGCTCTATCACGGTCACGTGGTCTCGCGCCGCTTCCGCCAGCGTCCAGGTGTGCACGCCGGCCCGACGCGTCCTGAGAATGACGCAAAGGGCTCTTCCCGCGGCGACACCCAGGGGCACCGACGTCGCGGTGTTGTCCATCGCGTGCGGCCTGGGAGGGCCGCGGCGCGAGCGCCGGCTGGGGCGTCATAGAGGTCGCTGCGCCGCCCGTGGGTAGCACGGCCCTGCCCTCGGACCCAGCAACGTGTGGCTCGTCGTCTTGGGCCGGAATGATGCCGCTTGCCTGGCTTCGATTGCCAGAGTGTCGTGGGTGCACTCCGGATTTTCACAGTTGGTGCGGACGGGCCGACTCCGGACGACCCAATCGTTGTGATCCCCTTCTTCTTGGGGGCCATGGCGATGATGAAGTTGGTGAGTTGGCTTCAAAACCGGATTTTCACAACTTGCGCCCCCTACCTGGTGCGCCAAAGATGTCAGGGTTCAAGAAAGACATCTATGGGATCACGGGGAATCCCTACAACGGTTGCCGGGGCGCGGGGCTGTAAAAAGAGCGGGTTTAGAAGATCAACGCGGGGGAGTTTTATCCAGGTTCGGGCCGCAAGTGATGCATAATACCCTAGTCCTGCTTTGGTGTATATTTGGTGTTCTTGAGGTCTTGAACTAGCTGCGGTGCATGCCTAGCCCAAAAAGTCCGAATCCTTCCTTAGTACGCCTCGGGCCTCCTTTTATATGTCAAAGGGGCTGCCACAGCGGCACACAGGAGGTGGAAAGTATATACAGTGTACAAGTTTATCTCCTGACATCATAGGACAAAACACATTTAATGCGCTGCCGACGTGTCCTCTTGCTTTATCGGGGACGGCAAGGAAGCTCGTCTCGTCTGTCGCCGCCTCGCCTCGCTTTGACGCGCGTCCAAGCTGGCGAGGCATGCAGCGCCACGCTGGCTGGCTGGCTGCTGCGCTGGTGTGGTGGCAGGGCCTTCACGAAGATCCGCTTGCCACCACGCAGGTGCTTGCTTGGTTGGCCTAGAAGCTGCATGCTGCCACGTAGGTGCGTGCCTAGTTGGCAGGCTGGCTGCTGCGTCGGGACAGCCATGGGTAGAGAAACATTGGTAAGCACGGGCCCGGTTGTGGCCCCGCAGATGTCCCCGGCAAGGGTATTGCCGGGGTCTTGTGGGCGCCTCCGGCAAGGGTCTTGCCGGGGGGCCTTCGTCTTCTGGTTCTCATCTGGTCTTGCAGGCCTTCAGTCTTCACAAAGATCTACATGCCACCATGCAGGCGCCTCCCGAGCCTTGGTTCCAATGTTGTCGATGGTGTCGGAACTTTCAAGCTCAAGGGTGGTGGTCTTGCTGGTGTTGGGTAAGTTGGCCCGGCAAGGCTCTTACCGGGGCAGCGTAGGTCGTCCCCGGCAAGGCTCTTCCTGGGGGAAACCCACCTTGCCCCTTCGTTCTTCGCGCCTCTGGTCTTCGCACAGCTCTTCTAGTCTTGTTCCTTGCTTCCTCTGCCCCGCCAAGCGTGGCCGCAAATGTGGCTACACCTGCCCATGCACAAGTAAAGGGGTACAGAAGGCCCCTACTTTTGTACACCGACACTAGGATCAACTACAAGGAGTAATCAACACTACTAACAACCCACAGGTACCAATCTGAGGTTTTGAGACAAAGATCGGATATAAGAGATGAACTAGGGTTTGAGAGGAGATGGTGCTAGTGAAGATGTTGATGGTGATTGACCCCCTCTCGATGAGAGGATCGTTGGTGTCGGCGTTCTGGGAACGGGGGTCCCCAGATTTGCCTGCCTGCGGCCCACGGCGTGGCTATGCTAGCAGGCCTGTACGGCCCATCTTCATCGACAAGGCATCCAAGACCCTCGCGAGGCGGACGACGCAAGACCTCCTCGGGAGCGGCCTCGCCATGCAGGCTCATGAGGGGCGGAGAGATCAAGGCAAGGCAAACCTCGCGAGGTTCTCGTGACCTGAGCCATGACGATCGAGACCAGGCGGGCGCCAGCGCGCGCAGTGTCCTCGTTTCCTCTTTGGTGCTAAAGGAGCAAGCGCAGACGCAGAGTACCGAGGCGTCAAGCAAAGGTTTCCATATCGGTGCAACGAGACCAAGACCAGCAGGACGGCAAGACGGAGGTCACCATGTAGCCCAAGACGACGTCACCACCAGAGCCTTTTGCAGGCGAAGACTACTTTTGTCTGGATAAGCTGTACTAGCTGCCCCCTTTCGAATTGGCCATTGTTGGCTCCCTTCCCGGTCAATATTTGGGAAGAGGACCAGGGCCTATATAAGTAGAACTAGCCACCACAGTAGAGGGGGATCTGATCCAGGGGCATCTCACCCAACCCTTAGCCACACACCAAGCACAAGAACTCCTCAACCTCAGGAGGCTGTTCTTCCCCTTGTACTGTTCATCATCAGCCCAAGGGGCAATCCACCACCACCGCACTGGAGTAGGGGATTACACCACAACGGTGGCCCGAACCAGTATAAATCTCGTGTCTTTGTGATTGTGAGTTCGTCAAGCTCGTTCTTGAGATCTTAGCTAGTTCGGACGCGGATCAGTAGGAGGGAAAGAACTTCGCGCGCACTCCAGAGTTCGAACCTTAAGGGTTTTGCCGGAACCCGTGATCCGACATTTGGCGCGCCAGGTAGGGGTGCGCCGTAGCTTCCCTTCCGTTGATCTGTGCTCTATCGCTCCGTCGTCTCCATGGCGGACGCTCGCCGTGCTCGTGCTGAACGCCGGGCTGCCCTTGCCACCCGCGTCGCTCAGACGGCTCCCGTCAGCGGGCCACCTCGTCGTTCTCCGTCGCCTGCCGCCAACGCCGCCACCGGCCCGGCGGGGATCGAGCAACAAGCATCCTTGCTGCAACCCTCGGTGCGGCGGGACGGCCGCACCACCACTCCATCGCTGACCCCGGCCGGTTCTTCATCCCATGCACGTCGTGCTCCCATGGACGCGCGTGTCGTGCTCCTCATGGCGCACGAGCTCCTGCGCTACCGCCCGGTCGACGACCTCTACGAGGACTGGCTCGACCGCATCGCCGAGCTTGTCCGCGCCGCAGGGGGCTCCCCTGCGCCGTCCCTCTCACTGCCACACCCTCCGCCAGCTACGGGCAACGTAGCTCACGGAGCACCTCCGCCACCTCTGCCCCAAGACGGCGCCCTGGCACCAAGGCGTGCGGCCCCGCGGCGCAACCCACTGCGTCCAGCGCCCGCACAGGAAGAGAGAAGCTGCCAAGAAGTCCCACTCCCGCGAGAAGCTCCTCCTGCGCTCCTCGCGCCGCCTCAGCAAGACCGCGCGCCACCAGCGGTGGCAGCGCGCGGACCCCATCAAGGCCAAGCTCCACCTCCAAGACGGGCCCCGGTGACCATGGCCGGCTGCCGCGCCTTCACCCCCGAGCTGCGTAGCGTCGCCTGGCCGGGCAAGTTCAAGCCGGATCTGCCTCCTCGCTACGACGGCACCCCCGACCCCGCGGAGTTCTTGCAGCTCTACGAGCTGAGCATTGAAGCAGCCAACGCCGACGAGAAGGTCATGGAGAATTGGTTTCCCATGGCTCTCAAGGATGGTGCCCGCTCCTGGCTCCTGAACCTGCCACCGGGCTCGATCTCCTCCTGGTACGAGATGCGCAACCGCTTCGTCGCCAACTTCCAAGGCCCTCGTAACCGCCCGCCGGCCGCGGGTGACCTGCGCCGCGTCAAGCAACAACCAGGAGAGACCCTCAAGAAGTACATCCAGCGTTTCAACAACATTCGCCTCAAGATCCCCAAGGTGACGGACGAGGCCATCATCTCCGCATTCTCTGATGGCGTTCACGACGTCAAGTTGAAGGAGGAGCTCGCTACCCACGAGGAGCTGTGCACTTCCCTGGAGCTGTTCAATCTGGCGACCAAATGCGCAAGAGCTGAGGAGGGGCGCCTCTCCCTCCTCGAGCTCCCAGCTGTGGACACGGAGGAGAAGAAAGCCAAGGCCAAGGACGTGAAGCGCAAGGGAGCAGTCGTGCTCGCAGCGGAACCGGACACCAAGCGCGGCAGAGACCAGCCCGAGTCATCCAAGAGCAGCCGACCGTTCTGCGCCTTCCACAACCTAAACACCCACAACACCAGCGACTGTCAAGAGCTCAGAGCCATTTGCTAAGGACGCTTGGGTCGACGCCCTGAGCGCGGTGACCGGGGCTACGGCCGAGGAGGAGGACGTGGTGGCGGACGCTGGGACGACCGTGGCCTGCGCCAGGAGTGGCGCGACCGGCCTCGGGAGGACCGCTGGTAGGATCAACCTCGCGAGGGTGCCTGGAGGGATCAGCCTCGTGAGGACTGTCCTCAGGGCAACGCTGGCCTTCCTCTGCTGCCGCCACCACCAAGAAGGAATGACGACCGCCATCAGGACAAGGGGCTGGGGGCTTCCAGGAGCCGCGCGCTATCGCTTGCATTTTGGGCGGTGCCCAAGCCCCAGCCTCGCAGCGTATCTTCAAACAGTTTGCTCGTGAAGTGAATGCAGTCCTCCCCAAGCTCGAGGCCACGCACCCGCTCAGATGGTCCCAATGCCCCATCACGTTCAATTCGGCAGATCAGCTCAAGTGCGCAGCTAACGCTGGCGCCCTCCCAATGCTTTGTTCACCAGTCATCAGCAACGTGCAAGTTACCAAGACCCTCATCGACGGCGGTGCAGGGCTCAACGTCCTGTCCGTCGACACGTTCGACAACCTCCAAGTGCCATATGACCAGCTTCAGCCTTCCAAGCCTTTCTCAGGA
Organism: Triticum aestivum; assembly: GCF_018294505.1. Classification (NCBI taxonomy): domain Eukaryota; kingdom Viridiplantae; phylum Streptophyta; class Magnoliopsida; order Poales; family Poaceae; genus Triticum; species Triticum aestivum. The sequence continues at coordinate 399,889,722 of NC_057811.1, forward strand.
GTGACCGACGGCTCCACCACACCGATAGGGCAGGTCCACCTCCCTGTCACCTTTGGAGAACGCAAGAACTACCGCACCGAGCTCATCGACTTCGACGTCGCGCACATCCGCTTGCCGTACAATGCCATCCTCGGGTATCCAACCCTGGCTAAGTTCATGGCGGTGACCCGTCACGGCTAAAATGTCCTCAAGATGCCAGGAAGCGGCGGAATCATCACGGTCCCGTGCGAGGAAAGAGATGCGGTGTGCTCTCTCGAGCGTGCCTTCCAAGCCGCAGCAATCGACGATCCCGACAGCAAGGGCGAGTGCCCTGAGGCCATCCCCAAGAAGAAAAAGAAGCAGCTGCGCCGTGCCGGACCTCAGGAGGGTGGGGTCGCAACCAGAACCTTGTCAGGATCAGCGCCCGCTCCAGGGGCGCCTCCCTCCATCGCATAGGAAGGCGCGCCCGGTGCCCTCCTCGGGCAGGGCTCGGGGGCTCTCTTCTGGAGGGCCTCAAACTTTGCCAACATCACGAGGGTGGCGCTTGGGCACCACTTGGAGGCGTGCTTCGCGGTACGTGTCCCTCAGGAGAACACAGGGCGAGGAGCGCCCACCGCTCAGGAGTTCATCACCAAGACCACTCAGGAACTGCAAGATGCAAGGGCCATGCGCGGCGACCGCCGCTCACGAGGCGCAGCTCCCCATCCAGGCGAGGATGCCGGGTTGCGCGTCTGCATCGATGTCCCAGGGCTCAACAGGGCCGCGTCTCAGGAGCTCTTCTGGCCTTCGCGCGTGGGCCACTGCGAGGGTCCACCACACAGCTACGTTTGCATGCCTTTCGGCATGCTGAGCGTGTCGTTCGTCTACCAACGCAACTTGCGGCGCACCCTGGCGGCTCAGGAGGCCAGACACCACACCGTCCTGATAGAGATGGAAACGGTCCTCAAGGAACCGCCTGGACCCCCAGAGCCTCCCGAGGCTCAGGACCCTGGTGGCTCGTGAGGAGCGACCGCTTCGCCGCGTTCCTTCAGCTGCCCCAACTCTCCTTCATCAACAGAACCAGGTGACATTTTCCAAGTTTATTTAGCTGGGAGCGCCCCTCAGGCTGCATCATTCCCAGGCCACATGGGTCCGTCCCTGTGGCATGTATCCCTTTTTATGTCTTTAGCTTACCTTGTTGGGAGCACCCCTCGGGCTGCATCATCCCCAAGCCGCTCGGGCCTGACCCAGTGGCACGTATCTTCCCTGCATTTACCTAAGCCAGTATGCTTTCATGCTTAACCTATCTATGGCCATTACCTTCTTGATCGCCACCCGCCATGGGAGCCGCGCGCCGACCGTCTTTCTTCAGGACCCGTCGCATGGGTAAGTTAAGCACGACGTCTGTGCTCGGGCCCGTCCCTGTAGCGTCGATAAATCCAGCGGCTCAGCTCTGTCTGACGGGCCGGCCCCGTTCACGTCACCTCCTGGGGCCGTTGGTGCTTGGCTTTCTCTCACGATAACCTTAGGAGATTCGTTCGGCGCAGGTTGTCTGACCACCTCGCAGGACTAACACAGCAAACAAGAACCAAGACCAGGCGCAACCCGCCTTGAGGTAGGGCCTCATGAGTCCCGCGCTGGCTCATGAGTGCCCAGATACACCTCGTCTAGCCCTACCATGCAAGCCACGTGTCAGGGCGGGGCTGTACACGCCCCGGGTGCTCTTCGCAGAGGGAGCCCCCTCCCACGCACAAGTGGAAGCACCATGCTCCGCGCTGGCCGTCGACACTGCCGAGGAGCGGCTATGCCCGTGCACACGCGGAAGCACTATGCTCCGCGCTGGTGATAAACAACTGAGGGCGGCCTCACGGCCGTACCAACCTCAGGGAGCCCCAGAGCTTAGTGTCCGGCCTCATCGCAACGCCTCCCCTCGGGAGAGCCGCGCGAGGGGGCTCGACACGGGGGGCTGCGCTCGGATCACGCCCAAGTGTACGCCACCCAACCAGGTCCCCCGGACCTGGTCGTCGCGCGCCCCTCACGAGCCGAGCCTCGGCGAGGGAAAAGGTATGGAGATTGTTTGCACGTCAAGGGGGACTCCTGAGCATCGCGACTTAGGAGCCTAACTGGTCACGTAGCCCCTCACTCCTTGGTCCATTCTGGTCTCCGGTCGGCCCAACGGCGGTTGAGGTATGCGCGGGGCCGGGCCCTACCGACGTTGAACATTAACCTATCCTCGCGTACCCTTCCTATAAGCTATTCGCACGTCAAGGGGGACTCCTGAGCATCGCGACGCAGGAGCCTAACTGGTCACGTAGCCCCTCACTCCTTGGTCCGTCCTGGTCTCCGGTCGGCCCAACGGCGGTTGAGGTATGCGCGGGGCCGGGCTCTCCCGACGCAGAACACAAAGAAAATAGGAAGAAAATCTTAAAATCCCAAAGCAAATATTACAAGACATATTGTTCTCACAATATCAAACGAAAGTTTAACGCCTCCACGAGGCCTGATGCATGCTGCAGGAACGAAACAGGAAAGCAGCCGCAGGTCACTCCTGGACACCGCCATCGCCCGCAGAAGGTGCTCCTCCCTTGGTAGCGTCACCTTCACCTGCACCGCCAGCCACAGGATCGGTGGCATCACCGGTCGAGGGCGCGAGGACGAAGCCGCGGAACTTCTTCAGCAGGGCCTCCACCTGACCTTTCACGGCTGCGGCGGCAGCCGCGTAGTGTTCATCAGCCACAGGCTCCAGCAGCTCGTCGAGACAAGCGTGCGGGTCGTGAAGGTACAGATGGCTGAAGACACGCGTCAGCGTAGCTGAAGATAGGACACGAGTCTCTGCCTCAGCCATGGGACCGATGCCCTCCACGACTTCCTTAAGCGCCTTCACTAAGTGGGGAAGCAGCTGAGCAGGGCCATCCTCGTCGGTGGTCAGCGGCTTCTCCAAGCCCTTCTCATATAGTGATTTCAGGGCCACGCTGGACCTCTTCTCAAGAAGCGAGAAAGCCACGCGGTCTTCGGCCAGGACCTTCGCCTTGGCGTCAAGATCGGCCTCCCTCGCCTTCGCCTTCCGGTCCAACTCCTCCAGCCGGCCGCGCTCCGCGGCCTGTGCCTTTGCCAGTTCTCCCAGCTTGGTGTCACGGCCTTTGATGGCATCCTCCCGGGCCTTCATCTGCTCCTCCTTCACTTCGCGGCCACGTGCTTCGCGCGCTCGTCGCACAGGCTCTTCAGCTCGTCCTCCAGTTCTCGGCAGCGGTCACGGGCGGCCTCGTCGTCCTTCAGCGCTGCCTCGCGATCGGCCGCAGCTCTGGCGGCGGCCTGCTTCTCCTTCTCGGAGACTGCCGCGGCCTGGCTCAGCGACGCTCGAACCGCCGAGTCGGAGTGAAGCCAGCCAGAGGCCAGCTCCAGGCGCGGGCTCGCGCTCAGGATATCTTCTCGCAGCTGGACCATCTCCGCAAGGGCGCGCTCCAAGACGATAGAGGAAGTGGAAGAACCTGGAACCAGAGGCGCAGCCGGAGGAGGGGGCGGCGTTATCGTCAGAGCCTGGATAATCGAGGGCTGCTGAGCCTTTGGGACCTCATCAGCCAAGCCAGGCACCGGCACTTCCGGAGCCAGCGGGGCCACGGGGGCTGACTCCTCCTGACGATGCTCCTCTTGGCCTCACGAGGGCGACCAGACTGGGAAGGTGCGGGTGTTGTCGCCTCCTTTCTCCGCAGAAGGAGGTGCGGTCGCTGCATCCTCCTTCCTCTTCTTCGCCGAAGGCGTCAACCTGATCAACCAAAGGTGAACGTCAGAAAATGGCAAGCAGAGGCAGGAACAGGATGAAGCTCGCATCACTTACTGGTCCACCACAACATAGTCCACCTTCCGCTTTGGGAGCCTGAAACCCGAAAGCGTTGGGGCCTGAGGAGTGGGCATAGGGGCCCCGGAAGCAGAAGACGGCGCAGCAGAAGGGACGGAGGCGACTCCAGGCGGTGTCAAGGCGGAAGCAGCATCTCGAGAGACCAGCGACAATCCGCCCCTCGTCGGGATGAGGGGCAGCTCCCTCTCCTCCTGGCGGGCGTCAATCTCGGTGTCGTCTGGCAGGGCGCAGAGGATGTCGGCCTTGCTCAAGGGGGAGGTTTCTCCCAAAGTCCTTAGGGGTCTCCTCCGAGTCCACCTCCTCCTCCTCCTTCCCGCGGGACTCGTCAGAAGACAGCTCCACTGGCTTCGGCGCCGCAGGGCCTCTAGAGGGCGTGGGCGGCACCAGCCCGCGCGCGTCAAAGGCCGGCCTTGAGGCCATGATTGGCTCCCAGTCCTTGCGGTGGAACAAAGGAACGAAGGCGCTCGGCGGATACTCCTGGTTGTCCCTGACCAGGAGGCGCAGGGCAGCAGTAAGCTCATTGTCAGGTAGGGCCTCTCGCCTTTGGCAAACCTTGTCCTCTTCATCTCCAAGCTTTCACAAAGGGCGCGCGCACGCCTGAAGTGGAGAAACGCACAGCGTCAGGAATTCCCTCAGGAGCATGGCCCCCGTCACTTGGGCCGCCTTCGCGTTGCCCGGCTTCAAGTCGGTCATCATCTGCTCCAACACCGACGACGCCCGCTCATCAGTGAGCTCTGCACGAGGCCACCCCTTGTTAGACTGGGGCGCCTCCGTCGGCAATGCCAAGTGCGGGTGGACGCACTTGGCATCCATCATGACCCATTTGGCCCGGATATTGTTGGCTCTCCTCCCGGTGTTCGAGATCGAGTTGGCCTTGCCAGATGTGATGAAATTGGCGCACCCGGAGACGCGGCCCTCGCTGACGTGAAGGAAGAAGAAGTGGCGCAGAAGGGCTACAGACGGCATCATGCCCAGATACGCCTCGCAATAGTAATCGAAGATGGACAAGAGAAGGATGGAGTTGGGATGGAGGTGCAGCGCCTGCAGCCCATAGTGGTCGAGGACCTCATAGAAGAAGTCAGAGAAGGGGGAACCAACCTGGCGGCGATGGTGCTCGTGAAGAAGGGGAAGAAGGTGCTCCCCTCAGGCTCTGGCACGTCGGAGGCAAGCCGGAGCTCCGTCTTCCCCCTCTCGTTGCTCTCCCCCGCCGTCAGCAAGCACGTGGAGGCGAGGCTCTTCTCCGAAATGTTGGGCGCATCGAGAGCAGGCGCGTACCAAGCTGGCAACGCATAAGGCTTGACCTTGCGCGGCGCCATCGGTCGCTGGTGCGGAAGGGGATGGAAGCAGATCTGAGGATTTCGGAAGCAGGGCACAAGGAAGGGGATCTGAGCAAGGCGAAGGGAAGCAATGAAGGCACGCGCTGTTCACGCCAGCCTTTTTGTCAAGTCGGGCAGTTGCCGAGGCCGCGTGGGGAAGCGGAGACGCCCACGTCCAATCAACCGCCACGCGTCGATCAAGGCCGCAGGCTTTTGGGGCCCGCAGCGCTCCGTACTTGACCTTTGGCTTCGCCTTGAAGCCAAGCCCGAGCGCGCCTTGGGCCCAGGGGCTACTGTCGGCGTTCTGGGAACGGGGGTCCCCAGACTTGCCTGCCTGCGGCCCACGGCGTGGCTGTGCTAGCAGGCCTGTACGGCCCATCTTCATCGACAAGGCATCCAAGACCCTCGCGAGGGGCCAAGCCTCGCGAGGCGGACGACGCAAGACCTCCTCGGGAGTGGCCTCGCCAGGCAGGCTCGCGAGGGACAGAGAGATCAAGGCAAGGCAAACCTCGTGAGGTTCTCATGACGTGAGCCATGACGATCGAGACCAGGCGGGCGCCAGTGCGCGCAGTGTCCTCGTTTCCTCTTTGGTGCTAAAGGAGCAAGCGCAGACGCAGAGTACCGAGGCATCAAGCAAAGGTTTCCATATCGGTGCAACGAGACCAAGACCAGCAGGACGGCAAGATGGAGGTCACCATGGAGCCCAAGACGGCGTCACCACCAGAGCCTTTTGCAGGCGAAGACTACTTTTGTCAGGATAAGCTGTACTAGTTGTCCCCTTTCGAATTGGCCGTTGTTGGCTCCCTTCCTGCTCAATATTTGGGAAGAGGACAAGGGCCTATATAAGTAGAACTAGCCACCACAGTAGAGGGGGATCTGATCCAGGGGCATCTCACCCAACCCTTAGCCACACACCGAGCACAAGAACTCCTCAACCTTAGGAGGTCGTTCTTCCCCTTGTTCTATTCATCATCATCCCAAGAGGCAATCCACCACCACCACCACACTGGAGTAGGGTATTACACCGCAACGATGGCCCGAACCAGTATAAATCTCGTGTCTTTGTGATTGTGAGTTCGTCGAGCTCGTTCTTGAGATCTTAGCTAGTTCGGACGCGGATCGGTAGGAGGGAAAGAACTTCGCGCGCACCCCAGAGTTCGAACCTTAAGGGTTTTGCCGGAACCCGTGATCCGATAGTTGGTGATGACGATGGCTTCGATTTCCCCCTCCTGGAGGGAAGTTTCCCCGGCAGAACAGCTCCGCTGGAGCCCTAGATTGGTTCCGCCCAAGTTCCACCTCGAGACGACGGCGCTTCGTCCCGAAAGCTTCCTTCTGATTTTTTCAGGTCAAAACACACCATATAGCAGAAGATGGGCATCGGGGGCCTGCCAGGTGGCCCACAAGGTAGGGGGCGCGGCCTCCACCCTTGTGGACGGCAGGTGGCCCCCCTTTGGTGCTTTCTTCGCCCAATATTTTTTATATATTCCAAAACAATTCTCCGTGAAGTTGGACTTTTGGAGTTGTGCAGAATAGGTCTCTAATATTTGCTCCTTTTCCAGTCCAGAATTCCAGCCGCCGGCATTCTCCCTCTTCATGCAAACCTTGTAAAATAGGAGAGAAAAGGCATAAGTATTGTGATATAATGTGTAATAAAAGCCCATGATGCAATAAATATCAATATAAAAGCATGATGCAAAATGGACGTATCAACTCCCCAAGCTTAGACCTCCCTTGTCCTCAAGCGAAAGCCAAAATCAAAAAATATGTCCACATGTTTAGAGATAGAGGCATCAATAAAATAAAATATGGACATGAGGGCATCATGATCATCTTCAGAACAGCAACATATTGTGTCATATAATTTCTTTTGCTAAAGTAACAATTCATTCACAAGGTAAAGTATGAATCAGAAACTTTATTGAAAACTAACAAACTATGATCTCAGTCATTGAAGCAATTGCAATTTATCATAACATCGAAAAGAGTCAATATAAGAGCTTTTTAGCAAGTCCACACACTCAACTATCAGTTAGTCTTTCACAATTGCTAACACTCACGTGATACAGATACGTCTCCAATGTATCTATAATTTATGAAGTATTCATGCTGTTTTATTATCTTTCTTGGATGTTTTACAATCATTTTATAACAACTTTTTTTTTGGGACTAACCTATTGACCTAGTGCCAATTGCAGTTTTTTGATTGTTTTTTACATCGCAGGAAATCAACATAAAACGGAGTCCAAACACCGCGAAACTTTTTGGAGATTTTTTATGGACCAAAACACCCAGGATGGGCTAGTGAAGCACCTGGGGGTGCCCCGAGGGGGGCACAACCCACCAGGGCGCACCTGGGGGCCCAGGTGCGCCCAGGTGGGTTGTGCCCACCTCGGTGGCCTCCCGCACCCCCTCTTTACCCTATAAATTCCCAAATATTCCAAAAACCCTCAGGGTTAACCTAGATCAGAAGTTCTGCCGCCGCAAGGCACTGTAGCCACCGAAAACCAATCTAGACCCTTTCCGGCACCCTGTCGGAGGGGGGAATCATCTCCGGTGGCCATCTTCATCATCCCAGCGGCCACCATGATGAGGAGGGAGTAGTCCACCCTCGGGGCTGAGGGTTTGTACCAGTAGCTATGTGTTTAATCTCTCTCTCTCTCTCTCTCTCTCTCTCTCGTTTTCTTGAGATGTCACTGTGTTGATGTATCGCAGGCTTTGTTAATATAGTCGGATCATATGGTGTTTTCCCCTCTCTATCTTGTTGTGAATTGAGTTTTCCCTTTGAGATTTCATTGTTATCGGATTGAATACTTTAATGGATTTGAGAACACTTGATATATGTCTCGCAATTGAATACTCGTGGTGACAATGGGCTATCGTATTGAATCACTTGATATATGTTTTGGCACTGAACTTGCGGATTCCCGAGGTGACATTGAGGTAATCTATGCATAGGGGTTGATGCACGTTCTTGTCTTTGTTTCTCTGGTAGAAATCTTGGCGCACTCTTTGAAGTTCTTTGTGTTGGATTGAGTATTATGAATATGAATTTGCTTTGGTGTTATTTTAGTACGAACTCTAGGATAGATCGAACTGAAAGAATCCCTTTGTGTTATTTTAGTACGAACTCTTGAATAGATCGAACGGAAAGAACAGCTTTGAGGTGGTTTCGTACCCTACAAACAATTTATTCTTATGTTCTCCGCTAGATAGGAACTTTGGAGTGATTCTTCATCGCACTTTGAGGGATGGTCATATGATCCAATTATATTAGCACTGTTGAGAGATTGCACTAGCTAAAGTACGGACCCTAGGCCTCATTTTCAAGCATTGCAATACTATTTTTGTGCCCGTTTATTATTTGCTACCTTGCTGTTTTTATTTATTCAGATTATAAAAATATATTTCTACCATCAATAGTACACTTTTATCACCATCTCTTCGCCGAACTAGTGCACCTATATAATTTGCCATTGTATTGGGTGTGTTGGGGACACAAGAGATTTCTTGTATTTGGTTGCAGGGTCATTTGAGAGAGACCATCTTCATCCTACACCTCTCACGGATTGATAAACCTTAGGTCATCCACTTGAGGGAAAATTGCTACTATCCTACGAAACTCTGCGCTTGGAGGCCCAACACGTGTCTACAAGAATAAAGTTGCGTAGTAGACATAAAGCTCTTTTCTGGCGCCGTTGCCGGGGAGGTGAGTGCTTGATGGTATATCTTTAGATCTTGCAATTGAATCTTTTAGTTTCTTGTTTTATCACTAGTTTGGTTTATAAAAGAAAACTACAAAAAAATGGAATTGAGGTTGCATCATATCATTGATCATCTTTATAATATCTTTCTTGAAAATGATGGAAAGGAAAATTGTGCTCAATTGATAGAAGAACAATTCAATAGAATGTTCGGTATAAGTGATGAGCATGATTGCAATGTTGTTAGTATGAATTCTTTGAGTATCCATAATGCTAATGATGATTGCACAAGTCATGACAAAAATGTTTCTTACAAGCATGTCAATTTTTGCAGAGTGAGTTGGGAGTGCAAATGCACACCAAAAAGGGAAGATAGATTTTGTAAGAAGCATAAATATTTAGAAATGAAAAACTTGCAAGAGAGGCTAGATGATTGTGCTGAAAGATTCAATTTTTTTCGTTATCCTTGTGAACTTTGCAATGAACGTGGTCATTTAAAACTCCAATGCAAATTGTTTCATGATCAAATCGTGTCCAAAAATTATGATAACTTGATTACCCTTGAGCATCATAAAGAGCTTAGTCTTCTTTTGGGGTATGAAGAAATGAAACGTATAACTAAGGGTATTCCAAAATTTAATGTCGAAAGATTTCTTGATTTTGATCTAGAGGAAATTTATATGTTTTGTGTGGTAAATTGCATTGAGAATCCTTATATTGCCAACTACCTAAAGACAAGAAAACAAATGGAATATTAAGAGAGTACTAATGAAAGGGAAAATATTTCCCAATACCCTCCTAATGTTTATTGTGATGAATCAGGTAACGAGGAAGAGCTCCCTATCCAATCAATCTCTTCAACAAGAAGCTTGAAAAAATTAATTAAACCCACACATGATGTGGTGAAGAAGAAGAAGAAAAGAAGAAAGAATAAAGGTAAAAAGGTATCTCTCCCAAATAATGTTGCTCCTACCACCATTGTGCCTCATGAAAGTGAATCAAATATATTGATGGAGGATGATGATATTGAGTATGATTTTGTGATACCTACTACTTGTTATAATGATTATGATTGGGAAGACAATGATATCCCTTATGATCTTGAAAATCTTTTTAGCACTTGCTTGGAAGAATATGATAATAATGTTTGCTATACTATTGGTGCCATTCATGCTATTGATAAGAATGATTGTGATGATATGCAAAACCACAAGCTTGGGGATGCTATGTTTAATGAGTGTGATATGTTTGAAGATTTATTTGCTGGAAATAATGCTTGTCCTAAGCTTGGGGATGCTTTGCTTAATGAATATGATCCTTTTATTCCTTCTACTTTTGATAAGAAAATTTATTATGATGATAGCATGCCTCCTATTTATGATGATTACATTGATGAAAGTGGGTTTGGAAGAGTGTCAACTCTAGGTAGTAGTGATCCCACTATTTTGGAGGGTGTTGAATCTTATTACAATATTGATGAAAGTGGATTTGGAGAGGTCATGACTTTATTTAGTGATACATCCACCATTTTGGAAGAGGTTTCAATTGACTATGACAATAAAGTTGCTATCTATGATGATTATTTTGATGACATGTATGGCATAAAGAGTAATAAATCTTCTATGCTTGTGCATCATGACAAGAGTGATGTATGTGATAGTTATATTGTTGAATCCATTCATGATGTTTCTGAAAATTATTATGAGGAAGGAACTTATGCTCTTACATATCTCAATAATATCAAGTTTCTTCTGTATGTGTTGATTATTTTGAAGTTACACTTGTTTTGCCTTCCTATGCTAGTTGATTCTTATTCCCATAAGTTGTTTTCTCACAAAATCCCTATGCATAGGAAGTGGGTTAGACCTAAATGTGCTAGCCATATGCTTCATGATGCTCTCTTCATGTTTCAATCCTTATCTTTTATGCGAGCATCATTGAAATCATCATGCCTAGCTAAAAATACATTAAAGAAAAGCGCTTGTTGGGAGACAACCCAACACTTTTACCTACTGTTTTTGTTTGGTTACATGATTAGGCTACGGTATTAATCATGTTCTATAGCTTTTGTTTCAATAAAGTGCCAAGTAAAGCCTTTGGGATAGTGTGGATGATAGTTGACTTGATTCTGTGCAAAAACAGAAACTTTTGCGTCCAGTGTAGAAATTCTTATCTGCTACTGGAACATGGAAAAGTTCTGAAATTTTTACAGTTGATGGGTATACAAATTGTCTACGTTGTCCTAATTTTCAGAATTTTGAGAGTTACAGAAGTATGACCTAAATTCAGATCTTTACGTATTGTTCTGTTTTTGACAGATTCTATTTTCAATGCATAGTTTGCTTGTTTTCTCGTTTCTATGGCTTATATTGCTCAATATAAATTGCAGAAATGATAAGTTACAGTAGGCATGGTGTGAGAACAATTATGGATCTTGTCTTTGACAGTACTAACCCATCTCACGAAGTTCCGTTAAGTTTTGCGTGATTGAAGTTTTCAAGTTTTGGGTGAGATGTCGATATGAGGAGAATAAGGAGTGACAAGACCCTAAGATTGGGGATGCCTAAGGCACCCCCAAGGTAATATTTAAGGAATATCCAAGCAACTAAGCTTGGGGATGCCTCGGAAGGCATCCCCTCTTTCGTCTCCAACATTATCGGTAACCTGACTTGGAGCTATGTTTTCATTTGTCACATGATATGTGTTTTGCTTGGAGCATCAATTTATTTTGTTAGGATTTGCTTGCTTTTATTTAGAATAATGTTTTGCATCTTTTATTTCAATAAAAGTGGCATTGATAGCCTTTACTTTGCTTATTTTGCAAGTCTACATGTTGCTGTTTGAAAACAGAAAGTTTACCGCTGTTGCAAAAATTCTCTAGAAAAGTCAGAATATGATAAAATGTTGATTTTTTTTTCCAAAATAAGCTCTGATAAATTTTCTACAGTGTGTTAAATTTTCAGATTTTTTTGAGTTGAATAAGTGTTGATACTCTTGCATTCTTTACAGACTGTTTTGTTTTGGCAGATTGCTGTTATGTTTGCATTGTTTGCATATGTTTGCTTGTTTAATGATTCTATTTGAGGATAGGAGTATTAAATATGCAGAGGAATTTAGTATGCAATGTTGAATAATAATTTTAGTGATTTGCTACAATAGAGAATGATAAGGTTTTTGCATTGGTTTATACTAACTTATCTCACGAGTTCTTGTTGAGTTTTGTTTGGATGAAGCTTTTGAGATTTAGGAAAACCGTGACATGAGAAGAATTAAGGAGACGCAAAAGCTCAAGCTTGGGGATGCCCAAGGCATCCCAAGATAATATTCAAGAAGTCTCAAGCATATAAGCTTGGGGATGCCCCGTTAGGCATCCCACCTTTCTTCATCAACAATTATCGATTAGTATCGGTTGAGCCTAAATTTTGGCTTCTCCACATGAGTTTTGCTATTCTTAGAATGTCATATTTTTTTGCTTGCTGTTTTAATAAAGTAATTAGATATGGAAGTTTTTTAAATAAAATAGAGTCCTCAAATAGTTGCCAGGGAGGCTAGGTAAGCGGCATTCACATCCCGTCAACGAAGCTCTTTTCTATCGAATTGCTCTAGTGCTTCACTTATATCTTTTTGAGCATGGTGTGCTTTAGTATTTTGTGGAGAAATTCTCTCTTGCTTCACTTAAATTAATTTGAGAAAAAGAAATATTATGCTCATGATCTTCATTTATATCTTTTTGGAGTAGCTCGTCATTTACTCTTGTGCTTCACTTATATCCTATGAATAAATTGTTGAATAAATTGAATGTCATGAAGTTGAAATCATATCATGCCTAGTGGTAGCTTCACATTGGGATTAGAAAGTGAAATCTTTTGAGGCTTGACAATCACAATATTGGACATACAAGCAATTCACGAATAATTAGTATAAGGAAGAGAACTTCCACATGCAAATACACTATCTTGGAAATCTTTTGTGATTGTGAGCCCCCATAAAAATATTATATGCCAAAATTGTTGACGTTGGACAAGGAAGACAACGTAATGATTTATGTTTGTTCATATTCACATAGAAGTTATATTGTCATAGATCCTTCAACATGTGGTGCTTGCCTCCATCTTTGCTAGCCAAAAATTCCGCACCAAGTAGAGATACTACGTGTGCATCCAAAAACCCTTAAACCCAAATCTTATTCTCAAGAGTCCACCATACCTACCTAAGGATTGAATAAGATCCCTCAAGTAAGTTGTCATCGGTGCAATAAGGCAATAAAAATTGCTTCTAAAAGTGTTAGATCATTTAGTGTAAGAGAAAATTGAGCGTTGGCAATTGTATGGTGTGTGCTAGGAGCCCCCCTCCCACATATATATAGGAGGGAGGGAGGGAGGAGAAGCCATAGAAGATGCCCAAGTGGGAGGAATCCTACTTGGAGTCCCTCCCAAGCCGCGCCCCCTGCCATATTTAACCGAGGGGGAAGGAAAGAGGGGGGGAGAGGGAAGGAAGTGGGAATCCTAATCCACACTTTCCTTTCCCTTCTCCCCTTTCCTTCTCCTCCTTAGACTAGCCCATATGGGGGGCGCACCAGCCCCTTGTGGCTGGTGCGTTTCCCCTCTTGGCCCATAAGGCCCATATCTTTTACCGGGGGTGCCCAGAACCACTCCCGTGACACGATAAGTACCCGGTACCCCCCGGAACACTTCCGGTGTCCGAGTACCATCATCCTATATATCAATCTTTACCTCTCGACCATTTCAAGACTCCTCATCATGTCTGTGATCTGATCTGGGACTCTGAACAACATTCGTTCACCAAATCACATAACTCATATAATACTATATCGTCATCGAGCGTTAAGCGTGCGGACCCTACGGGTTCAAGAACTATGTAGACATGACCGAGACACCTCTCCGGTTAATAACCAATAGCGGAACCTGCATGCCCATATTGGCTCCTACATATTCTATGAAGATCTTTATCAGTCGAACCGTTATGACAACATACATAATTCCCTTTGTCCATTGGTATGTTACTTGCCCGAGATTCGATCGTCGGTATCTCAATACCTAGTTCAATCTCGTTATCGGCAAGTCTCTTTACTCGTTCTGTATACATCACCTCGTGGATAACTCCTTAGTCATTTGCTTGCAAGCTTATGATGTGTATTATCGAGAGGGCCCAGAGATACGTCTCCGATACTTGGAGTGACAAATCCTAATCTCGAGCTATGCCAACTCAACAAACACCTTCGGAGATACCTGTAGAGCATCTTTGTGATCACCCAGTTACGTTCTGATGTTTGACAACACACAAGGTATTCCTCCGGTATTCGGGAGTTTCATAATCTCATAGTTGAAGGAATATGTATTTGACCTGAAGAAAGCAATAGCAATAAACTGAACGATCAATATGCTAAGCCAACGGATGGGTCTTGTCCATCACACCATTCTCCTAATGATGTGATCCCGTTATCAAATGACAACTCATGTCTATGGATAGGAAACCTTAACCATCTTTGATCAACAAGCTAGTCTAGTAGAGGCTTACTAGGGACACGGTATTTGTTTATGTATCCACACATGTATTTAAGTTTCCGGTCAATACAATTCTAGCATGAATAATAGACCTTTATCATGATTTAGGAAATATAATAATAACCATTTTATTATTGCCTCTAGGGCATATTTCCTTAATTTCTGAGCACCCAAGAGTCATTGTTGTGTGCCGGTGAACAAGTCTATGAAGGTTTTGGAAGTCTATCTTGAAGACTTGCCACGAGTGATTGGGCGAGGTCTAAGTGACCTTGGCTCAAGAGGAATACGATGAGGACTAAGTGACCTCTGAGTTCATCTCAGCCACCTCAACCAGACGTATAGTTGATACGACAACTAGAACTAGTCTACCAAATCGATGTGTCTTCACTAAGCCTACCTGGTTTCAAATTCCCCACCTTACCTTTACGTTATTCCGCTACTAAAGAATTTATGATCTACCTTCTGAAGAAGAATTTGAATTGAATACTTTCACCATTTTGTTCTTCATTTCTTCAGTTCATCTTCCTCACGCTTGTACACTGATACGTCTCCGTCGTATCTATAATTTTTGATTGTTTCATGCCAATATTATACAACTTTTATACATTTTTGGCAACATTTTATATGATTTATTTGGACTAACATATTGATCCAGTGCCCATTGTCATTTCCTGTTTGTTTCGCAGAAAATCCATATCAAACGAAGTCCAAACACGATAAAAATTTATGGAGAATTATTTTGGAATATATGTGATTTTTGGGACTTGGAATGAACGCAAAAGGGGGCCCACAGTGACCACAACCCACCAGGGCGCGCCACCCCCTGGCGCGCCCAGGTGTCTTATGCCCTCCTCAAAAGTCGGTTGGGGCCCTTCTTCTCGCACAAGAAAGATAATTTATGGAAAAAATCATGTAAAAATTTCAGCGCAATCGGAGTTACGGATCTCCGGGAATTTAAGAAACCGTGAAGGGCCAGATCTAAGGAACGCAAAATAGAAGAGAACAGAGAGGGAGATCCAATCTCGGAGGGGCCCCTGCCCCTCCACCGCCATGGAGGCCATGGACCAGAGGGGGGACTCTCCTCCCATCTAGGGGGGAGGCCAAGGAATAAGAAGGAGGGGGGCTCTCTCCCCCTCTCTCCCGGTGGCGCCGGAGTGCCGCCGGGGCAAGGATCATGACGGCGATCTACATCAACAATCTGGCTAACGACAACACCAACTCTCTCCCCCTCTACGCAGCGGTGTAACTGATATGTCTCCAATGTATCTACTTTTCCTAACGCTTTTCCTCTTGTTTTGGACTCTAATTTGCATGATTTGAATGAAACTAACCCCGGACTGACGCTGTTTTCAGCAGAACTACCATGGTGTTGTTTTTTGTGCAGAAATAGAAGTTCTCGGAATGGAACGAAACTTTGCGAGGATTTTTTATACAATAAAAGATAATTTCTGGAGCCAAGAACCACCGGAGGGGGCACCTGGGTGGGCACAACCCACCAGGGCGCGCCCCCTCCAGGCGCGCCCAGGTGGGTTGTCCCCACCTGGTGGCCCCGCAGACGCTGAAACCTATGTTATAAAATCACATATTTCTAGAAAAAATCAGGGAGAAAGAATTATCGTGTTTCATGAGACAGAGCCGCCATCACCTCCTGTTCTTCATCGAGAGGCCAGATCTGGAGTCCGTTTGGGGCTCCAGAGAGGGGGATCTCGATCTTCGTCATCACCAACCCTTCTCCATCACCAATTCAATGATGCTCCCCACCGGGAGTGAGTAATTCCTTCGTAGGCTCGCTGGTCGGTGAGGAGTTGGATGAGATTCATCAAGTAATCTAGTTAGTTTTGTTAGGGCCTGATCCCTAGTATCCACTATCTTCTGAGATTGATGTTTCTATGACTTTGCCATGCTTAATGCTTGTCACTTTGGGCCCGGGTGCCATGATTTCATATCTGAACCGTTTATGTTATCACCATTATATCCATGTTCTAGATCTGATCTTGCAAGTTATAGTCACCTACTACGGGTTATGATCCGGCAACCCCGGAGTGACAATAGTCGGGACCACTCCCGGTGATGACCGTAGTTTGAGGAGTTCATGTATTCACCGTGTGCTAATGCTTTGTTCCGGTTCTGTATTAAAAGAAGGCCTTAATATCCCTTAGCTTCCAATCGGACCCTGCTGCCATGGGAGGGTAGGACAAATGATGTCATGCAAGTCCTTTCCATAAGCACGTATGACTATTTATGAAATACATACCTACATTATATTTATGAACTAGAGCTAGTGTTGTATCGCCCTAGGTTATGACTGTCACATGATAAATATCATCCGACAAATTACCGATCCAATGCCTACGAATTTCTCTTATATTGTTCTTGCTAAGTTACTACTGCTATCATTACTGTTGCACTTGCTATAAAACTACTGCTATCATTGTTACCGTTATTGTTGCGGCTGCTGCTATTACCAAAACTATCATACTACTTTGCTACTGATCACCTTGCTGCAGATAATTAAGCACCGGGTGTGGTTGAATTTACAACTCAGCTGCTAATACTTGCAAATATTATTTGGCTCCCCTTGTGTCGAATCTATAAATTTGGGTTGAATACTCTACCCTCGAAAACTATTGCGATCCCCTATACTTGTGGGTTATCAAGACCTTTTTCTGGCATCGTTGCTGGGGAGCATAGCTATATTTGTTGAGTCACTTGGGATATCACTATGAAGAATCTGAAGGATGCTAAGACTAAGTTTTGTCCCTCTAAAACGACGGGGTGTAAGGAACTGCCATGTAGCTCTACTTTAGATTCACCTTCTGTTATAAGTAAACTTGCAACACCACCACATGCTATTAATCCTGATATGTCGCAAGTTGTTGATGATGCTACTTCTGCTATGAATGATACTTATGATGATGCTAGTACCTTGCTTGATGATGATGATGTGCCACTAGGTGAATTTCCTGATGAACAAATTGCTAGAGTAAGACAACATGATATTGTTGAAACTGTTGATGAGCTTGAAACTGAAAATCTTGAAACACCTACTAGAACTATCCCTCCTAGATATGAATTGCCTAAGGTACCGGAAGGTTATGTTGTGAATGAGGAGACAACTAGAGATATTCTTGCTTGTAAGGATAGAGATGTTCTAGAGAAATTATTATGCAAGTATAAAGAAAAATCCTTGAATGCTAGAATGCAATATGATCCTAAGTTTGCTACCTAACCTTTCTTTATTGATGATAAGGAGTATGAATTCTTTGTCGACCTAGAGTTAATTACTTTGGTTGAATCAGATCCTTTCCATGGTTATGAAACTGAAACTGTTGTGGCACATCTTACTAAGTTGAATGACATAGCCACCCTTTTTACTCATGATGAGAAAACTCGCTATTACTATATTATCAAATTATTTCCATTCTCATTAAAATGTGATGCTAAATCTTGGTACAATACTCTTGCTCCTAGTTGTGTTGGATTTCGGGTTCCGGAAAAACCCTTAAGGTTCGAACTCTGGGGTGCGCGCGAAGATCTCCCCCTCACTGATCACGCCCTCATAGACATCACGAATTCACGGACTAGCTCGCCGAACCCAAAGAACACAAGGACACAAGATTTATACTGGTTCGGGCCACCGTTGCGGTGTAATACCCTACTCCAGTGTGGTGGTGGTGGATTGCCTCTTGGGCTGAGGATGAACAGTACAAGGGGAAGAACAGCCTCCTGAGGAGAGGTGTTCTTGTGCTTGGTGAATGGTGTGTGGATGAGGATCGCTCCAGATGAGTTTTGGTAGGTGAGGATCCGATCTGCCCAGGCTGAGTTGCCCTCTACTGTGGTGGCTAGCCCTATTTATATAGGCCCTGGTCCTCTTGCCAAATATTGAGCGGGAAGGGAGCCAACAACGGCCAATTCGAAAGGGGACAGCTAGTACAGCTTATCCTGACAAAAGTAGTCTTCGCCTGCCAAAGGCTCTGGTGGTGACACCGTCTTGGGCTCCATGATGACCTCCGTCCTGCCGTCCTGTTGGTCTTGGTCTCGTTGCACCGATATGGAAACCTTTGCTTGGCGCCTCGGTACTCCTCGCTTACGCTTGCCCCCTTAGCACCAAAGAGGAAGCAAGGACACTGCGCGCGTTGGCGCCCGCCTGGCGCCCGCCTGGTCTCGATCGTCATGGCTCACGTCACTGGAACCTCGCGAGGTTTGCCTTGCCTTGATCTCTCTGCCCCTCGCGAGCCAGTCTGGTGAGGCCGCTCCCGAGGAGGTGTTGTGTCGTCCGCCTCGCGAGGCTTGGCCCCTCACGAGGGTCTTGAAAGCTTGTTGGTGAAGATGGGCCGTACGGGCCCGCTTGCAGAGCCACGGTGGGCCGCATGCAGGCAAGTCTGGGGACCCCCATTCCCAGAACGCCGATAGTAGCCCCCGGGCCCAAGGCACGCTTAGACATGGCTTCGAGGCGAAGCCAAAGGGCAAGTGCGGAGCGCCGCGAGCCCCAGTAGCCTGCAACCTTGGTTGACCTGTGGCGGTTGATTGGATGTAGGCGTCTTCGCTTCCCCACGCTGCCTCGGCAACTGCCCGATTTGATGAGTCCCTGTTGCATGCAAGGAAAAACCATCATTACCTGTGATCGTGGGGGGCGCCGGTTGGCCTTCCCCTGCTATAAATGGAGAGGGGGGTAGAGCCCCCATCGCCCATCTCTTCCCATTCCATTCGCTTCTCTCCCTTTGCTCCATTGCCAGTAGCGACACCAATGGCGCCGTCGAAAAGGTTCTCCGCCGCGGAGAAGGGGAAGGCCCCTTGCGAGGGGCTCGGCTCTCCGGCGCCCAAGCGTGGACGCGGCTGTCCTCGCAAGCGCACCGAGACCCCCGCCACGGCGGTGCTGCTTCGCGTGGCAGGGGTCGCCCCAGTCGTGGCAGCCCTGTTGATGAAGGGAGACGTGCCGTGGTCGCGGGGCCTCCCCGGCCGCGCTTCCAGTTGGCGGAAGTGCTGCCGGAGTTCGTCGTCTGGTCAGAGAACCCATCTGGCAACTGGCTTCAGCTTCCGTGCTTCTTTGTCGACAAGCTGCCGGCCGCAAGTCCAGGCGGGCTCTGGCTGCAGGCGGACGGCTGTTGCAGCAGGGCTTCCTGGGTCGCGGTTGAGGTCTCTGTCGTGGGCAACATAGCCCTGGCCCGCGGCTGGCAGACGTTTGCCCGCGCGCGCGGCCTGGGCAGGCGGTGCACCCTCCATTTCAAGTAGGACGGCGATGCAACCCTCTACGTGAGGGTGTTTGGGGAAGATGGTCGCCGCGCCGGGTGCTGCCCCGAGGTCAACGACGGTGACGAGGTGCTCGGCCTTGGCGATGGTCGTGGCGAGGAGGAGGGCGAACCCGCCCTTGGCGTCGACCGCGTCTCATCCAGCTACGGCGGCTCTTCCCACGACGACAGCTCCAACAGCGGCGGTTACGACCAGCCGCCGCACCGACGCGCCCGCTTCGAAGGTGGCAGCGGGTCGTCTCGTCGCCGCACCTTCGTGAAGCGCGAAGAGGGGTCTGTATGAGCTCGGGATGGCGCCACGAGCCCGCCCTCGCGGACCGCTGCAGGGGCACGTGCCGCTTTTATTTCGTTCTTCCTTTCCTTCCTGCATTAGAAGAAAAGCAGTATGGGCCCCGGAGGGGCGTGCAACAAACTATGATTTCTCAATTATTATGCTATGTTCGTCGTCCCTATGCTGTGTCGCAACATCGTCGTTTTATGTAGAGATAACTTAGCTTGGCCTGCTCGGGGTGGTCTCCTCTCCATGAGGTGCTCGCTTCGTGGTGCCTGTCGGCCTGGTAGGCGCTTAACAACTGCAAAAACTCTTTAGGAGGCTTAACATTTTCCCGAGCCTTGGTCGCACGCACCTCTGGCCTTGACCCAGCGCTTTGTATCGTGGTGCCCATGGGGCACGGATTAGGAGAGGTGCGCCAGCTTGTGGGCTCGAACGAGGGTGCCTCGCGAAAGGCAGACGAAAGGCAGAACAAGGAAAAATGCTCAAGAGGGAAAGAAAAAAAACGCTCACAAGGGAAAGAAAAAAACGCTCACGAGGGCACCTGTCCAGCCCCCTCGCGAGGAATGCGAGAGAGAGTACAGGCCAAGCCGAAGACGGAAACAGAGGCAGAAGGCAACGGAACCAAATCAACCAAGAATACCAGAAGCAAACTTCAATTAAAGAGGGGCGAGCCAACTACGGAAAGCAAATGAAAAGCCGCGTCCGGCACCTTCTAGTCTTCAAGTCTTCTCACCAGCGCGGAGCTAAGTGCTACCACTAGGACGTGGTAGGGAGCTCCCGAGGCCCGAGGGCGGCACTCCTGAGATTCCGGGGCATGTACAACCCCACTCATTATTACATGAGAGTTTCACGAGCGGAGACCTTCAAAGGCACTGGGCCTTCTTCACAGGCGCTGGGCCTTTCTTCATGGGTAGAACTTCCGGAGGTGCTGGATGTACCAGGCGTTCTGGATGGGTACCCCGTCCTGTGTCTCCAGGCGCGCGGCGCCAGGCCTGGAGACATGGACGACCCTGAACGGGCCCTCCCACATGGGCGAGAGCTTATGCAGCCCTTCCCTGGAGAGCACCCGCCTCAGGACGAGGTCACCCACCTCGAGCGTCTTGGAGCGGATGTTGCGGCAGTGGTACCGCCGTAGCGCCTGCTGATACCTTGCCGCTCGCAACGCGGCTTAACGGCGGCGTTCCTCCCCCAGCACGAGGTCCATCCCCTGCATGGCGTCCTGCTGGGCCTCATCGAACGCCAGGACCCACGCGGAGTGATGTTTGACCTCGTGAGGGAGGACTGCTTCTGCCCCGTAGACGAGGAGGAATGGGGTCTCACCCGTCGGCTTGGTGGCGGTGGTGCGGATGGACCACAACACGGACTGGAGCTCGTCGTGCCAGCCCCTGCCGCAGGCCTCGAGCTTCATCTTGAAGGTCCTGGTCTTGAGGCCCCTCGGGACCTCTGCGTTGGCGCGTTCGGCCTGACCATTGCTCCTGGGGGGCACCACCGAAGCGTAGCAGATCTGCGTTCCAAGGTTAGCACAATATGTCTTGAAGAGATTACTAGTGAACTGCGAGCCGTTATCTGTGATGATGCGGTTGGGGACCCCGAAACGGCTCACGAGACACTTGATGAACTTGACCGCGGAGCCAGCTGGGATGGTGCGGACGGCCTCTACCTCCGCCCACTTGGTAAACTTGTCGATGGCGACATAGAGGTAGCGGTATCCCCCAGGCGCTCAAGGGAACGGGCCCAAGATATCCAGCCCCCAGACCGCAAACGGCCATGAGAGTGGGATGGTCTGGTGGCCCTGAGCCGGCTGATGAATCTGCTTGGCGTGGAAGTGGCAAGCCTCGCAGGACCTCACCAGCTCGGTCGCGTCGTTGAGTGCCGTGGGCCAGTAGAATCCACTGCGAAACACCTGGCCGACGAGGGTCCGCGTCGACGAGTGGTGCCCGCAGTCCCCGCCGTGTATGTCGGCCAGCAACTCTCTTCCTTGCTCCCTGGAGATGCAACGCAGGGAAACGTCATTTGGCCGCTTCCTGTATAACTCACCGTCTCGGATGCAATACGTCGTGGCTTGTCGGTCCACACGCTCCATGTCCTCCTCCTCTTCTTGCAGCGTCCCTTGCGTGAGGTATTCCTTGAATTCCTTGTTCCAGCACCCCTCCTGAGGTTCGAGCGCCAAGAGCAACCGCGCTCCCGAGGTTGGGCCGCAGGCCGGGGCTCCTGAGGCAGGCGGTTGAGGGAGCTCCTCACGAGGCCGAGCTGTTCTTGAGAGCGGCGGCGTTGCTGATGGCTTGAAGAGCCGCTCCTCAAAGACGCCGGGCTCTTGGGGTAGCCGCTTGGATGCTCTTCTGGCGATGTCGTCGGCTTCCTTGTTGGTGCCACGGGGCACATGCTGTAGCTCCAGACCCGAGAATTGCTTCTCCATCTTGCGCACCTCCGCAAGGTATGCTTCCATGTGCTCGTCCTTTGGCTCATATACCTTGTTGGAGAAGTTGACGAGAAGCTGCGAGTCGCCCTTGATGGTGAGACGCCGCACCCCCAAGGCCACCGCAGCCCTGAGGCCAGCTATGAGGCCCTCGTACTCTGCTATGTTATTAGAGACCTTCTCGCCCTGCTGGAAGCAGAGCTGCACGACGTAGTAGAGCTTGTCCTGGGTGGGTGAAATGAGCACTGCTCCAGCCCCCGCGCCCTGGCGTGAGAACGCGTCGTCGAAGTACATGACCCAGCCGTCCGGCGCTTCGCTTCCTGGGGATAAGGATTGATCCTCGCCTGCCTCGAGCTCTGGGACGTCGGTCCATTCCGCCACAAAGTCTGCGAGTGCAGCCCCCTTGATGACCCTGGTCGTGCTGAACTCCAAGTACAACGCTTGCAGCTCGATGTTCCATTCAGCAACTCGCCCGGCAGCATTGGGGCTCCTGAGTACTCTTTCCAGTGGGTAAGCCGAGACGACCTTGATGGGATGACCCTGGAAGTAGTGGCACAGCTTGCATGAGGCCACCAGGAGCGCGAGTAGGATCTTCTGAGGCATGGGGTATCGTGCCCTCGCATCCCGCAACATTATTCTAACGAAATACACCAGGTGCTCGACGAGGGCGGGAGAGCTGACGGAGCCCTCGACTTCCGGGGTTGAGGTGTCTATTCGGGGTCTTCGGCTTCGGGGGCTTGGTGGTCTGCCGAAGCGGTTGCTGCTTCCGGATCTTCGCCTTGGTGCCGCGCCGCTCCGTCTAGCCCGGTGGTTCCACTTGACGGGTGAAAGTGCAATCATGCCCTTACATTATGTTTTGATGTTGATGACAATCTACATGTAGGGGACTAACAATGGTTGTCAAGTGAATCTTAGGTGTTGTTCCCCGGTTCATCAAATTGTGTGTGGATCAAGAGCATACGAAGTGGTTTCTCTCAAGGATGAAGTGTTAAAATGATGTTACATTTTGTTTCCATGAGTATAGGATCCCGCACTATTAAGAGGGGATCGATTGGGTTCGTAAAAGACTTGCTCTAGTCAAAATACTCCTTCCCATAGTTCTTTTGATCCATCCTTATCTTTGGATCATTCTGTCTCTGGGAGTGCCGGATGTCCGGGCCTCGTGCCGGATGTCCGGGCCGCTCCCCGGATGTTCGGCTCTTACCCCGAATATCCGGCTCTTGCCATTCCCCTTTCCAGAAGGTTGTCTATTTTATGCCGGATGTTCGGGTGTTCGCCGGATATCCGGGCCTTCCTGTCTCGCCGGATGTCCGGGCCCTATCCCGGATGTCCGGCCCCTTGCTGCTCATAAAACTGATATGATTCTGTAAACGCTTGTGGGCTCCCCGGATGTCCGGCTATCTTCCGGATGTCCGGGCTTTCCTGTCGTGCCGGATGTCCGGGCTTGACCCCCGGATGTCCGGCCCCCTCAGTTTCTTGCTCTGTTCTGTCTTGTTCTTCAAGTGGCTTGCCAGGCCGGATGTCCGGCCTGCCCGTTCACTTGCATTACAACGGCCATATTTGTACTCACACTATATATAGCCCTTCTTCCCCACGGGAGAGGACTGACCATTCACTTTGAACAAACCCTAGAACACTTCTCACTCTCTATCTCTCTCTCTCTCTCTCTCTCTCTCATTCCTCCACACCAAATCTTAGATCCCCAAGGGATTTGAGAGCTTTGAAGAGAAGTTGTCCGATCAAGTGATAGATCCACTCCTTCCCCTTCTTTGCACCCAAGGAATTCGTGATTTGAGCAAGTCTTGAGCTTTTCCCCATCGTTCTTGTTACTCTTGGAGGTTGGAGACTCCTAGGCGGTAGGAGTCTTTCGGAGAGGAATCGACCTTTGTGATTACCCCCAGAAAAGTTTGTGAGGGTTTGGAGACCACCCCAAGGTCTACCACTAGTGGTTGAGAAACGCCTTCGTGGTGTTGTCTCAAAGGGAGAATAGGGTGAGCCTTCGTGGCGTTGGTGTGCCTTCGTGGTAACATCCACCTCTCTAACGGTGACGTAGCTTCCCTCCAAGGAAGTGAACATCGGCATACATCCTCGTCTCCCGGAGTTGCGGTTATTCCTAACCCTAACTCTCTACTTGTGGTTAGTTGTCTCTTAGCACTTACTTATATCATATTGTGCTTGTTTACTTACATACTTGTGTTACTTGCTTATCTTGCTTCGCACTTAGTACTACACTTGCAATTGTTAGGCTCACCTTCATATTCCGCATTAGTGCCTAAAATTGCTAAGTAATAATTAAAATTTGTAATTGTACCTATTCACCCCCCTCTAGGTCCATCTCGATCCTTTCAACAGGCCCTCGACCTGGCGTTCTTCTCTGAGGGCTACCAGCGCTGCGCTGGCGGAGTGGGGTGTGGCAGACAGGTAGAGCACCAAGGGCTCGAGGTGCTACCATCACTGGAGGGCTGGTTAGGTATCTCTTGAGGTCTTGAAACGCTCGGTCTGCCTCCGGAGTCCACTCGAAAGGGCCCTTCTTCTTCATTAGCTTGAAGAACGGTAGCGCACGCTCTCCCAGCTTGGAGATAAAGTGCCCCAACGCAGTCACACGACCGGCAAGCTTCTGCATCTCTTTGAGGGTCTGCGGTGGGCTCATGTCTTTGATTGCCTTGACCTTTTCTGGGTTCGCCTCGATCCCTATGTGGGATACGAGAAAACCCAGCAGCCTGCCGGAAGGGACACCGAACACGCACTTCTCTGGGTTGAGTCGCAAGTTCACCTGGTGTAGGCTTGCGAAGGTCTCCTCCAGGTCTTGGATCAAGGTTCTCGCCTCCCGAGACTTCACCACAATGTCGTCGAAGGCCTCCGCGTTTCTCCCGAGCTGCCGCCCTAGGGCGATGTGCATCAGCCGCTGAAAAGGTCGCTCCCGCGTTGCGCAGTTCGAAAGGCATGCAAGTATAACAGTACACCCCGCACGGGGTCAGGAAGGCGATCTTCTCCACATCTTCTACCGCCATCTTGATCTGGTGGTAGCCTGAAAACGCATCTAGGAAGCACAGAAAATCGCACTCAGCGGTGGAGTCGACGATCTGGTCGACGCGTGGGAGCGGGAACGAATCTTGGGGGAAGGCCTTGTTGAGGTTGGTGAAGTCGACACACATGCGCTCCTTCCCGCCTTTCTTCGGCACAACAACGGGGTTCACCAGCCACTCGGGGTACCGAACCTCGTGAATGGCACCCGCCGCCTCCAGCTTGCGGGTTTCTTGGACGATGAAGGACTGCTTCTCCGTGGACTGTCGTCTCGCCCGCTGCTTCACGGGGCGTACATTGGGGCACACCTTTAAGTGATGCTCAATCACCTCTCTTGGGACCCCCACCAGCTATTTGGGTTCCCATGCGAATATCTCCTTATTTGCGTGCAAGAACTTCACCAATGCTTCCTCTTGGTCATGGTCGAGGTCGGCACCTATGGTAAAGGTGGCTCCTGAGGACCCGTCCTCATCGACGGGCACCTGCTTGGTTTCTGCCTTGTCTTGGGTGAACATCTACTTCTTCTTGGTTGCTGCGGCTCCCTTGGCCTCGGAGGCGCCCGCGCCAGCGGGCTGCGCCACCGCGGCGGTCTTGAGGGCGAGCTTGAGCGCCACTAGGGCCTCCTTGGTGTACCCCTCGATGGTGAGGACGCCCTTGCTCCCAGGCATCTTCATGAGGTTGTAAGCCGGATGGGTTGCTCCCATAAACTGGGCCAGAGTTGGGTACCCGAGGATGGCGTTGTACGGGAGGCCGATGCGACCGATGTCGAAGTCGACCAGCTCGGTGCGGTAATTGTCGCGCATGCCGAAGGTGACAGGAAGGCGAATCTGCCCCAGGGAGTGGGCGGTGCTGATACGTCTCCAATGTATCTATAATTTTTGATTGCTCCATGCTATATTATCTACTGTTTTGGACATTATTGGGCTTTATTATTCACTTTTATATAATTTTTGGGACTAACCTATTAACCGGAGGCCCAGTCCAGAATTGCTGTTTTTGCCTATTTCAGAGTTTCGCAGAAAAGGAATATCAAACGGAGTCCAAACGGAATGAAACCTTAGGGAACGTGATTTTCAGAACGAACAAGATCCAGGAGACTTGGACCCTACGTCAAGAAATAAAGGAGGAGGCCACGAGGTAGGGGGCGCGCCTACCCCCCAGGGCGCGCCCTCCACCCTCGTGGGCCCCCTGTTGCTCCACCGACGTACTCCTTCCTCCTGTATATACCTACGTACCCCAAATGATCAGATACAGAGCCAAAAACCTAATTCCACCGCCGCAACCTTCTGTACCCACGAGATCCCATCTTGGGGCCTGTTCCGGAGCTCCGCCGGAGGGGGCATCGATCACGGAGGGCTTCTACATCATCACCATAGCCCATCCGATGAAGTGTGAGTAGTTTACCTCAGACCTTCGGGTCCATAGTTATTAGCTAGATGGCTTCTTCTCTCTTTTTGGATCTCAATACAATGTTCTCCCCCTCTCTTGTGGAGATCTATTCGATGTAATCTTCTTTTGCGGTGTGTTTGTTGAGACCGATGAATTGTGGGTTTATGATCAAGTTTATCTATGAACAATATTTGAATCTTCTCTGAATTCTTTTATGTATGATTGGTTATCTTTGCAAGCCTCTTCGAATTATCAGTTTGGTTTGGCCTACTAGATTGATCTTTCTTGCAATGGGAGAAGTGCTTAGCTTTGGGTTCAATCTTGCGGTGTCCTTTCCCAGTGACAGTAGGGGCAGCAAGGCACGTATTGTATTGTTGCCATCGAGGATAAATGGTTTTTTTATCATATTGCATGAATTTATCCCTCTACATCATGTCATCTTGCTGAAGGCGTTACTCTGTTTTTATGAACTTAATACTCTAGATGCATGCTGGATAGCGGTCGATGAGTGGAGTAATAGTAGTAGATGCAGGCAGGAGTCGGTCTACTTGTCTCGGACGTGATGCCTATATACATGATCATACCTAGATATTCTCATAACTATGCTCAATTCTGTCAATTGCTCAACAGTAATTTGTTCACTCACCGTAAAATACTTATGCTCTCGAGAGAAGCCACTAGTGAAACCTATGGCCCCCGGGTCTATCTTCATCATATTAATCTTCCAACACTTAGTTATTTCCTTTGCTTTTTTACTTTGCATCTTTATCACAAAAATACCAAAAATATTATCCTATCAAATCTATCAGATCTCACTCTCGTAAGTGACCGTGCAGGGATTGACAACCCCTTATCGCGTTGGTTGCGAGGATTTATTTGTTTTGTGTTGGTGCGAGGGCCTCGCGCGTAGCCTCCTACTGGATTGATACCTTGGTTCTTAAAAACTGAGGGAAATACTTATGCTACATTGCTGCATCACCCTTTCCTCTTCAAGGGAAAACCAACGCAGTGCTCAAGAGGTAGCAAGAAGGATTTCTGGCGCCGTTGCCGGGGAGGTCTACGCAAAAGTCAACATACCAAGTACCCATCACAAACCCTTATCTCCCGCATTACATTATTTGCCATTTGCCTCTCGTTTTCCTCTCCCCCACTTCACCCTTGCCGTTTTATTCGCCTTCTCTTTTCCGTTCGCCTTCTTATTTTTGCCCCTCGCTCTTTCTGTCGTTATGTCTGAAATTGGGGAAATTATTGCCGATATGGACAATAATAATATCATGGAAAATTCTGATGCTCCTGCTGAAGAACCCCCTACCTTGCATACAAAAAAAATTCAAATTGGTAGTGGTAATATTATTGGAAAAGGGGTTATTCAAGATTTCTTTACTTGTGCTGGTGCTTTGCCTTCTATGGGCGGTTCTATTCCTCGTAGAACTAGTAGTCTTGCGGACGCTATTGCCAAGCTTATAGTTGAACTTGAAAGGCAATTTATGCACATGCACCCTTGCATACAAAGGATTTTCCTAGAATTTTCTAATATAGAGCACTCTTCTGTTAAGCGTGTCGCTACTATCTTTTTGGCTAATGAGTTCAGATTTATAATAAAAGAGGCCAAAGGAATCTTTGCGCATTATAGGGTGGACGCTGGC
Organism: Triticum aestivum; assembly: GCF_018294505.1. Lineage (NCBI taxonomy): Eukaryota > Viridiplantae > Streptophyta > Magnoliopsida > Poales > Poaceae > Triticum > Triticum aestivum. The sequence continues at coordinate 399,918,076 of NC_057811.1, forward strand.
CGTCCTCCCATAGAGGCTATCCTCTTTGATCAAGAAGAAATAATGCGTTTTCAATCTCTAGACTATGTTGCTTTCAATGAAAACCTTAGAAAAAAGGTCCCTACCAATGTTCTAGTTAATAAAATTTCTGAACTTAATGATGATTTGGCTATTCGAAATAATGAGCTAGGATATTCTCTCGAGTATAGGCTCACAAAGTTTTGTCAAAAGAATGCTTATAATGATGAATTGGTTGTGCAATACGAAGGGCCGAAGGAGGAACCTATACCTCCTAAAATTGATCTTGGGGACTTTTGTCCCATTAAATTTAGCCCTTTTGATTACTTTTGCTTGCCTCAAAGAAAACTTGCTGCCGAACGTAGAGAGCATGAGATGAGTTTCACCGATCTATCATATTACTATGGCACTACCTAGATCTATCCTTGCTTTTATGCCTAGCTAGGGGCGTTAAACGATAGCGCTTGTTGGGAGGCAACCCAATTTTATTTTTAGTTTTTTTTGCTTTTTGCTTCTGTTTAGGAATAAATAATTGTTCTAGCCTCTGGTTAGATGTGTTTTTATGTTTTAGTTAGTGTTTGTGCCAAGTTAAACCTATAGGATCTTCTTGGATGATAGTTATTTGATGTTGCTGTAATTTCCAGAAACTTTCTGTTCACGAAAACAATTGTTAAAAATCACCAGAACGTGATAAAATACTGATTCCAATTGCTTCTGATCAATAAAATTTTTGTCTAGGTCGTCCTATTATGGCTGATTTTTTAGAGTTCCAGAAGTTTGTGTTAGTTACAGATTACTACAAACTGTTCTGTTTTTGACAGATTCTGTTTTTCGTGTGTTGTTTGCTTATTTTGATGAATCTATGGCTAGTAATATAGTTTATAAACCATAGAGAAGTTTGAATACAGTAGGTTTAACACCAATATAAAAAAAGAATGAGTTCATTACAGTACCTTGAAGTGGTCTTTTGTTTTCTTTCGCTAACGGAGCTCACGAGATTTTCTGTTAAGTTTTGTGTTGTGAAGTTTTCAAGTTTTGGGTGAAAGATTAGATGGATTATGGAACAAGGAGTGGCAAGAGCCTAAGCTTGGGGATGCCCATGGCACCCCCAAGATAATCTAAGGACACCAAAAAGCCAAAGCTTGGGGATGTCCCGGAAGGCATCCGCTCTTTTGTCTACTTCCATCGGTAACTTTACTTGGAGCTATATTTTTATTCACTACATGATATGTGTTTTGCTTGGAGTGCCTTGTATGATTTGAGTCTTTACTTTTTAGTTTACCACTATCATCCTTGCTGTACACACCTTTTGAGAGAGCCATATATGATTTGGAATTTGTTAGAATACTCTATGTGCTTCGCTTATATCTTTTGAGTTATATAGTTTTGCTCTAGTGCTTCACTTATATCTTTTAGAGCATGGTGGTGGATTTGTTTTATAGAAACTATTGATCTCTCATGCTTAACTTAGATTATTTTGAGAGTCTTAAATAGCATGGTAATTTGTTAAAATAATCCTAATATGCTTGGTATTCAAGATTAGTAAAAACTTTCTTATGAGTGTGTTGAATACTAAGAAAAGTTTGATGCTTGATAATTGTTTTGAGATATAAAGATGGTGATATTAGAGTCATGCTAGTTGATTAGTTGTGAATTTGAGAGATACTTGTGTTAAAGCTTGTGATTCCCGTAGCATGCACGTATGGTGAACCGTTATGTGATGAAGTCGTAGCATAATTTATTTATTGATTGTCTTCCTTATGAGTGGCGGTCGGGGACGAGCGATGGTCTTTTCCTACCAATCTATCCCCCTAGGAGCATGCGCGTAATACTTTGCTTTGATAACTTGTAGATTTTTGCAATAAGTATATGAGTTCTTTATGACAAATGTTGAGTCCATGGATTATACGCACTCTTCTTCCTTCCACCATTGCTAGCCTCTCTAATACCGCGCACTTTTCGCCGGTATCATACACCCACCATAAACCTTCCTCAAAACAGCCACCATACCTACCTATCATGGCATTTCCATAGCCATTCTGAGATATATTTCCATGCAACTTTCCACCGTTCCGTTTATTATGACACGCTCCATCATTGTCATATTGCTTTGCATGATCATGTAGTTGACATCGTATTTGTGGCAAAGCCACCGTTCATAATTCTTTCATACATGTCACTCTTGATTCATTGCATATCCCGGTACACCGCCGGAGGCATTCATATAGAGTCATATTTTGTTCTAAGTATCGAGTTGTAATTGATGAGTTGTAAGAAAATAAAAAGTGTGATGATCTTCATTTTTAGAGCATTGTCCCAAGTGAGGAAAAGGATGATGGAGACTATGATTCCCCCACAAGTCGGGATGAGACTCCGGACGAAAAAAAGAGGCCATAAAAAAAGGAGGAAAAGGCCCAAATAAAAAAATGAGAGAAAAAGAGAGAAGGGACAATGTTACTATCCTTTTACCACACTTGTGCTTCAAAGTAGCACCATGATCTTCATGATAGAGAGTCTCTCATTTTGTCATGTTCATATACTAGTGGGAATTTTTCATTATAGAACTTGGCTTGTATATTCCAATGATGGGCTTCCTCAAAATGCCCTAGGTCTTCGTGAGCAAGCGAGTTGGATGCACACCCACTTAGTTTCTTTTGTTGAGCTTTCATATACTTATAGCTCTAGTGCATCCGTTGCATGGCAATCCCTACTCACTCACATTGATATCTATTGATGGGCATCTCCATAGCCCGTTGATACACCTAGTTGATGTGAGACTATCTTCTCCCTTTTTGTCTTCTCCACAACCACCATTCTGTTCCACATATAGTGCTATGTCCATGGCTCACACTTATGTATTGCGTGAAGATTGAAAAAGTTTGAAAATGTCAAAAGTATGAAACAATTGATTGGCTTGTCATCGGGGTTGTGCATGATTTAAATACTTTGTGTGGTGAAGATAGAGCATAGCCAGACTATATGATTTTGTAGGGATAACTTTCTTTGGCCATGTTATTTTGAGAAGACATAATTGCTTTATTAGTATGCTTGAAGTATTATTATTATTTTTATGTCAATATTAAACTTTTTTCTTGAATCCTTCGGATCTGAATATTCATACCACAATTAAGAAGAATTACATTGAAATTATGCCAAGTAGCACTCCGCATCAAAAATTCTGTTTTTATCATTTACCTACTCAAGGACGAGCAGGAATTAAGCTTGGGGATGCTTGATACGTCTCCAACGTATCTATAATTTTTGATTGCTCCATGCTATATTATCTACTGTTTTGGACATTATTGGGCTTTATTATTCACTTTTATATTATTTTTGGGACTAACCTATTAACCGGAGGCCCAGCCCAGAATTGCTGTTTTTGCCTATTTCAGAGTTTCGCAGAAAAGGAATACAAACGGAGTCCAAACGGAATGAAACCTTCGGGAACGTGATTTTCAGAACGAACAAGATCCAGGAGACTTGGACCCTACGTCAAGAAATAAAGGAGGAGGCCACGAGGTAGGGGGGCGCGCCTACCCCCCAGGGCGCGCCCTCCACCCTCGTGGGCCCCCTGTTGCTCCACCATGTACTCCTTCCTCCTATATATACCTACGTACCCCCAAACGACCAGATACGGAGCCAAAAACCTAATTCCACCGCCGCAACCTTCTGTACCCACGAGATCCCATCTTGGGGCCTATTCCGGAGCTCCGCCGGAGGGGGCATCGATCACGGAGGGCTTCTACATCATCACCATAGCCCCTCCGATGAAGTGTGAGTAGTTTACCTCAGACCTTCGGGTCCATAGTTATTAGCTAGATGGCTTCTTCTCTCTTTTTGGATCTCAATACAATGTTCTCCCCCTCTCTTGTGGAGATCTATTCGATGTAATCTTCTTTTGCGGTGTGTTTGTTGAGACCGATGAATTGTGGGTTTATGATCAAGTTTATCTATGAACAATATTTGAATCTTCTCTGAATTCTTTTATGTATGATTGGTTATCTTTGCAAGCCTCTTCGAATTATCAGTTTGGTTTGGCCTACTAGATTGATCTTTCTTGCAATGGGAGAAGTGCTTAGCTTTGGGTTCAATCTTGCGGTGTCCTTTCCCAGTGACAGTAGGGGCAGCAAGGCACGTATTGTATTGTTGCCATCGAGGATAACAAGATGAGGCAGCAAGGTACGTGAAGGAGGCCGAAGGCCTCCACGGAGAGCACGTTGAGGACGGCGCCGCCGTCGATGAGGGTCTTGGTGACGGCCACGTTGCAGATGGTGGGCGTGCAAAGCATTGGGAGCATACCCGAGCTGGCGGTGGAGGCGGGATGATCCCCTGAGTCGAAGGTGAGGTCGGCCTCGGGCACGGCCCAGCCCGGTGGAGCCCCCGGGCGCTTGGAGGTGGCGCCGATCCGGCGGAGGAACGGCTTGATGTGGCGGTCCGAGGGCGGTGCTTCCGAGCCGCCGAGGAGGGCCGCAACCGCGTGGGGTGCCGGTGCCGCGAAGCGCGCGACGAAGAGATTGCGCAGCTCCTCCCAAGATGCCACTTTGGATCCGGGGAGGTTGAGCAGCCAGGCGCGTGGCACGCCGGTCAGAGCCATGGGAAGCCAGTTGGCCATGACCTTGTCATTGCCCCTGGCCTTGCGGACAGCTTCCTCGTACGCTAGCAGGAAAGCCACCGGATCCGCCACGCCATCATAGCACGGCGGCATCTCCGGCTTGAACTTGGGTGGCCACTACACCCGCCGCAAGGCGAGAGCAGGGGCTCGGAGCCCCCTGGCCCCGCCGCTGGCATCGGTCGCCAGAGCGGGAAGCGCTGCGCTTGCCATGGGGGCGGAGCACTGTGGCAGCATGGAGCATATCAACGGAAGGAAAACTCCGGCGCACCCCTACCTGGCGCGCCAAATCTCAGATTTCGGGTTCCGGCAAAACCCTGAAGGTTCGAACTTTGGGGTGCACGCGAAGATCTCCCCCTCACCGATGACGCCCTCATACAATTCACGAATTCACGAACTAGCTCGCCGAACCCAAAGAACACAAGGACACAAGATTTATACTGGTTCGGGCCACCGTTGCGGTGTAATACCCTACTCCAGTGTGGTGGTGGTGGATTGCCATTTGGGTGAGGATGAACAGTACAAGGGGAAGAGCAGCCTCCTGAGGAGAGGTGTTCTTGTGCTTGGTGAGTGGTGTGTGGATGAGGATCACTCCAGATGAGTTCTGGTAGGTGAGGATCCGACCAGCCCAGGCTGAGTTGCCCTCTACTGTGGTGGCTAGCCCTATTTATATAGGCCTTGGTCCTCTTCCCAAATATTGAGCAGGAAGGGAGCCAACAACGGGCAATTCGAAAGGGGACAGCTAGTACAGCTTATCCTGACAAAAGTAGTCTTCGCCTGCCAAAGGCTCTGGTGGTGACGCCGTCTTGGGCTCCACGACGACCTCCGTCCTGCCATCCTGCTGGTCTTGGTCTCGTTGCACCGATACGGAAACCTTTGCTTGGCGCCTCGGTACTCCTCGCATGCGCTTGCTCCCTTAGCACCAAAGAGGAAGCAAGGACACTGCGCGCGCTGGCGCCCGCCTGTCTCGATCGTCATGGCTCATGTCACTAGAACCTCACGAGGTTTGCCTTGCCTTGATCTCTCCGCCCCTCGCGAGCCAGTCTGGTGAGGCTGCTCCCGAGTAGGTGTTGTGTCGTCCGCCTCGCGAGGCTTGGCCCCTCACGAGGGTCTTGAAATCTTGTTGGTGAAGATGGGCCGTACGGGCCTACTTGCAGAGCCACGCCGTGGGCCGCAGGCAGGCAAGTCTGGGGACCCCCGTTCCCAGAACACCGACAGTAGCCCCCGGGCCCCAGGCACGCTCGGACTTGGCTTCGAGGCGAAGCCAAAGGGCAAGTGCGGACCGCCGCGGGCCCCAGCAGCCTGCGGCCTTGGTGGACGCGTGGCGGTTGATTGGACGTGGGCGTCTCCGCTTCCCCACGCTGCCTCGGCAACTGCCCGATTTGACGAGTCCCAGTTGCATGCAAGGAAAAACCATCATTACCTGTGATTGTGGGGGCACCGGTTGGCCTTCCCCTGCTATAAATGGAGAGGGGGTAGAGCCCCCGTCGCCCATCTCTTCCCATTCCATTCGATTCTCTCCCTTTGCTCCATTCCCAGTAGCGACACCAATGGCGCCGTCGAAAAGTTTCTCCGCCGCGGAGAAGGGGTAGGCCCCTTGTGAGGGGCTCGGCTCTCCGGCGCCCAAGCGTGGACGCGGTCGTCCTTGCAAGCACACTGCGACCCCCGCAGCGGCCCTCCGCAGCCGCGGCGGTGCTGCTTCGCGTGGCAGGGGTCGCCCCAGTCGTGGCAGCCCTGTTGATGAAGGGAGACATGCCGTGGTCGCGCGGCCTCCCCGGCCGTGCTTCCACTCGGCGGAAGTGCTGCCGGAGTTCGTCGTCTGGTCAGAGAACCCAGCCGGCAACTGGCTTCAGCTTCCGTGCTTCTTCGTCGACGAGCCGCCGGCCGCAAGTCCAGGCGGGCTCTGGCTGCACGCGGACGGCTGCTGCAGCAGGGCTTCCTGGGTCGCGGTTGAGGTCTCTGTCATGGGCAACATAGCCCTGGCCTGCGGCTGGCAGACGTTTGCCCGCGCGCGCGGCCTGGGCAGGCGGTGCACCCTCCATTTCAAGTACGACGGCGATGCGACCCTCTACGTGAGGGTGTTTGGGGAAGATGGTCGCCGCGCCGGGTGCTGCCCCGAGGTCAACAAGGGCGACGAGGTGCTCGGCCTTGGCGATGGTTGTGGCGAGGAGGAGGGCGAACCTGCCCTTGGCGTCGACCGCATCTCGTCCAGCTACGGCGGCTCTTCCCACGGCGACAGCTCCAGCAGCGGTGGTTATGACCAGCCGCCGCACCGCCGCGCCCGCTTCGAAGGTGGCAGCGGGTCGTCTCGTCGCCGCGCCTCCGTGAAGCGCGAGGAGGGTCTGGCTGAGCTCGGGATGGCGCCACGAGCCCGCCCTCACGGACCGCTGCAGGCGCACACGCCGCTTTTATTTTGTTCTTCCTTTCCTTCCTGCATTAGAAGAAAACTAGTATGGGCCCCAGAGGGGCGTGCAACAAACTATGATTTCTCAATTATTATGCTATGTTCGTCGTCCCTGTGCTGTGTCGCAACATCGTCGTTTTATGTAGAGATAACTTAGCTTGGCCTGCTCAGGGTGGTCTCCTCTCCATGAGGTGCTCGCTTCCTGGTGCCTGTTGAGGCCCCCCTTGGCCTGGTAGGTGCTTAACAACTGCAAAATACTCGTTAGGAGGCTTAACGTTTTCCCGAGCCTTGGTCGTAGGCGCCTCTGGCCTTGACCCAGCGCTTTGTATCGCGGTGCCCGTGGGGCCTGGATTAGGACAGGTGCGCTAGCTAGTTGAGATAGAACCTGCAGTTGATCTTGATAACCCACAACCCAAGAATACACGATATGATAAAAGAGACTTTATTGCTAGAAAACACAATAAAGAAAGAGAACCGTGGGTTCAAAAACCTATGCCCTTTCCACCTAAGTCAACTAAAATGAAAGATTATTGAACACTTTGCTGAAATGCTGAGGCCAGTCTTTTTGCGTACTCGCTTGACTGATATCTTAAAAATGCCTCCTTATGCAAAGTACATGAAAGACATCATCACCAATAAGAGAAAAATAACGGAAGATGAAATCTCCACCATGCTTAATAATTATACTTTTAAAGATGGAGTACCTAAAAAACTTGGAGATCCGGGAATACCAACTATACCTTGCTCCATCAAAAGAAATTATGTGAAAACTGCTTTATGTGACTTGGGAGCTGGTGTTAGTGTTATGCCTTTCTCTTTATATAAAAGACTTTATTTGAATAAACTCACTCCTATTGAAATATCTTTACAAATGGTTGATAAATCAACTGCCATACCTATCGGTATTTGTGAGGATGTGCCCGTGGTTGTTGCTAATGTTGCTATTTTGACTGGCTTTGTTATACTTGAGATGCCCGAGGACGACAACATGTCGATTATCCTTGGTAGACCCTTCTTGAATACTGCAGGGGCTGTTATTGATTGCAATAAAAGCAAGGTCACTTTTCATATCAATGGTAATGAGCATATGGTGCATTTTACGAAGAAACAATTCCAAGTGAATGGTATTAATGTTATTGAAAAATCTCCGACAATCATTATTGGAAGTTTTCAACTACCTCTACGTACTGCCAAAAAGAAATATGAAATGCTTATTGTTGGGGATATTCATATCCCCTTGAGGTAACTTAGTGATTTACGAAAGTGCTTTGGTTTCATGCCAATGGAAAGTGGTTGTTAATAAGACTTGATCAACCTTATTAATGGATCATTTATGAGAAGTATGAAGTTGATGAATTTAGTAAGCACTACCTTCCGTCCCTACCTTTTGTTTTCTGTTTTTATTAGTTAAATAAAATAAAATGCCATGTTTTGTCTGTTTTCTGAATTTCCGGTGCAATAAAAAATGACCCAAAAATAAAAGCTCTCGGAATGCTCTGAACATTTAATACGATTTTTTCTAAATATTTAAGAATTTTTGGTGCAAATAATATCAGAGAGAGGTGCACCATGCCCACCTGGGCGCGCCAGGACCCCCAGGCGCGCCCTGGTGGGTTGTGGCCCCCACGTGGGCCCCCTCACTTATCTCTTCATACCACTTCATCACCTACCTCGAGAAAAAAAATCACCTTTGCTCTCTCTCTCTCTCTCGTGTTCTTTCTCTCAAACATGTGGATTTCGATCTGTTTCCTCGAAGCTCCATTTCTGAAACTGTTTCGGGGGATTTTGCTTGGCATGTGACTCCTCCGTTTGTCCAATTAGTTTTTGTTTCAGTGGTTTATCTTTTGAATAATTAGCTACTCTTGGTGCTGCTATAGATGAGCTTGCATGTTGAATTCTTAGAGTTCTAAGTAGTTTGAATGCTTGCTGTGGCCTCCATGCATCCCGATGAGTAGTTGCTACCAATATTGTGAAGTTTTGTTGAGAAAAATTTGTGGACTAAAAATTTCAGAATTTTTGTTCATAGGGAAAACATGAGTATCTTTAGGAAGTTTGCTTCCAAGAAGAACTCCAAGGGAGTTATTGGGGAGTCATCTGACAGTGATCTCCATACTCGGAGATTGGCGAAAGTACGGCCGTGCGAATGGCCTCATACCCCATTCATGGAAGGGGCATGAATCCTTCAAGAGTTTGCACAATATGCTGCTAATGCCGGACTCACCGACTTCATCGCGGCTGAATGCGAACCGGGCGGATACAGGATTATGGCTGTGGACTTCATCGCCTACCAGAACAACCTAGCTGCAGCAGAGGAGGAGCCTCGGCAGTGGGATCCACAGGTGCCAGCTCCTCAGGAGTTCGACATGGGACCCCATGGTTTCTTCAACTACTGACTGATTGCCAAGTTAGGCCAAAAGCCTAAGCTTGGGGGTACGTGTTTTCCACCGACATTACATTCATCTTCACACATTTCATTCCAGTTGTCGGTGTCCACACTTTTTCATTGTACCATCCATGTTAAATTTATTTTCTTGCTTTCTTCTTGTGTGTTTGAAAAACTTTGAGAAAATTCAAAAATATTTCCTGCTTCTTTTTGATTTTTCTTTCTAGAGTAGTTAGCTGCAGCATTAGAAAGAAAACCCAGAAAGATTTCCTTGTTCTTCTTTTGCTTGTTGGGAGTTTTCCCGTGTAAATAGTTTTTCTTGTTTTTGTTTTTCCCTTTTATTTGCTTTCTTTCAAGAAAACAAAAAACTCCAAAAATATTTCAGTGTGTTTCTCTCAATTTCTTTTCTTTTTATTGAGTCGTACCGAGGAGAAGACCACGATGAAAATGTTGAGTGGCTCTCATTTGCATTATTTTTGATCTAACAAAGAGCCTATATTACCTTGTCTTCTCCTGTTGAATAAAATGTTTGCATATTCCAGCTTAGTCCACGACACTGTTGCACTATTATTATTTTCACATCATTCGGTCATGCAAATGAAAGGCAATAATGACTATATTTAATGAACTGGCCATGGCAGAGAGAAATGGGTACGAACTCGACTTGTTCTGTTTTTTGTAAATATGTTTAACCTAGTATCCATGATTCAGCCCATTATGAATAAACATGTTTGCAATGACTGTCAGACTGCGGGTTCTGGCAAAACCCTTGAGGTTCAAACTCTGGGGTGCGCATGAAGATCTCTCTTCCCCTAGCTCACACTCTCGCCGCGATATCAAAGCCTAGCTCACCAAACCCGAGGAACAAGGGACACAAGAGTTTATATTGGTTCGGGCCACCGATGTGGTGTAATACCCTACTCCAGTGTGGTGTGGTGGATTGCCTTGTAGGCTGAGGAAGAACAAGTACAAGGGAAGAACAGCCTCCTGAGGGGAGGTGTTCTTGAGCTCGGTGAGCTTGTGCGTGTGGGGATGGAGTGGATCTGATCCCCGATGAGTTCCTCCCTATGGTGGTGGCTAGTCCTATTTATAGAGGCCCTGGTCCTCTTCCCAAATGTTTAGGCAGAAAGGGATCCCACAACGGCCAATTCGAAGGGGGACAGCTAGTACAAGCTATCCTGACAAAAGGTGGTCTTCGCCTGCAAAAGGCTCTGGTGGTGACGACGTCGTGGGCTCCGCGGTGACCTCCATCCTGCCGTCCTGCTAGTCTTGGTCTCGTTGCACCGATATGGAAACCTTTGCCTGATGCCTCAGGACTCCTCGCCTGCACTTGATACTTTAGCACCAAAGAGGAAACCAGTACTCTGCGCCCGCTAGCGCCCGCCTGGCCTTGGTCGTCATGGCTCATGTCACGGGAACTTCACAAGGTGCCCCTCGCCTCGATCTCCCCGCTCCTCGTGAGCCAGCCTAGTGAGGCCGCCCCTGAGGAGGTCTTGTGTCATCCGCCTCGTGAGGCTTGGCCCCTTGCGAGGGTCTTGAGTGCTTGCTGGTGAAGATGGGCCGTACCAGGCCGTTGGTGGAGCCACGCCGTGGGCCACAGGCAGGCAAGTCTGGGGACCCCCGTTCCCAAGACGCCGACAGTAGCCCCCGGGCCCAAGGCGCGCTCGGACTTGGCTTCGAGGCGAAGCCAAGGGGCAAGTGCGGAGCGTCGCGGGCCCCATCCGCCTGCGGCCTTGATTGACGCGTGGCAACTGACGGGACGTGGGCATCTCCGCTTCCCCATGTTGCCTCGGCAACTGCCCGACTTGACGAGTCCCTGGTGCATGCAAAAAAGCCATCATTACCTGCGATCGTGGAGGTCGTCGGTTGGCCTCCTCTTGCTATAAATGGGGAGGGGGGCAGAGCCCCCGTTGCCCATCTCTTCCTCCATTCCTCCTGCTTCCTCTTCCTTGCTTGCTTCAGTGCCTTGCTGCGACACCCATGTCGCCAACGAAGAGGTTCTCTGCCACGGAGAAAGGGAAGGCTTGCCAAGAGGTGCCTGGTTCTCCCTCACCCAAGAGGGGACGCAGTCGCCCTCACATGCACGCTGCTACCCCGCTGTTGTTCCTCATGGGTGAGGGCGAGCATCTTCGGGATCCGGTGCCGCTCCGGGCGGTAGAGGCGGCATTTCCATAGCTGGTGGAAGCCACCTGAGGCGCGGCGGTTCCGTCGATGAGGGGAGGCGCGCCATGGTCGCTAGGCCTCCCCAGCCACGCTTCCACTCGGCGGAGGTGCTGCCGGATTTCGTTGTATGGTCGGAGAACCCGACCGGCACCTGGCTCTAGCTTCCGCGCTCCTTTGTCGGTGAGCTGGCGACTTCGGGCCCCGGCGGTCTCTGGTTGCAGGCGGACGGCTGCTGCAGCAAGGCCTCATGGGTCGCGGTGGAGATCTCCATCGCGGGCAGCATGGCCCTGGCCTGCGGCTGGCAGACGTTTGCCCCTGCGTGCGGTCTGAGCAGGCGGTGCACCCACCACTTCAAGTACGACGGTGCGGCGACTCTCTTCGTGAGGGTGTTCGGGGAAGATGGTCGCCGCGCTGGGTGCTGCCCTGAAGGCAGCAACAGTGATGAAGCGCTCGGCCTTGGCGATGGCCGCGGTGAGGACGAGGGCGAGCTCGCCCTTGGTGATGGCCGCAGCTTGTCCAGCAGCGGCGACTCCTCCTCCGGCGAAAGCTCCAGCAGTGGCGGCTATGACCAACCGCCCCATCGCCGTGCTCGCTTCGAGGATGATGGTGGGTCATCCCATCGTTGCGCCCCAGTGAAGCGCGAGGAGGGTTCCAGCTGAATTTGGGGGCGCGCTGGGGGCTGATTCTCGGGAGTAGCTGTGGGCGTAGGAGCCGCTTTCGCGTGTTTTTCTTTCTTTTCTTCCTGCATCACAAGAAACAAGTATGGGGCCCTGCGGGGGCGTATGATGAATCGTGACGCTTTTCTGCCTTATGCCATGCTTATCGCTTCTGAGTTGTGTTGCGGTATTAGTACTTTACGTAGGCATGTAAGGATAACTTAGCTCGATGCGTCTGAAGTTGTTTTCGCCTCGTGAGGCGCGCCTCTCCTAGCACTTGATAAGACTTCCCTGCTGCGGACCTGGAAGGCGTCGAGACACTGCAAAAATTCGTTAAAGAGCCCTTATTCTACCTTGCCCAGGGCCTCAGGCGTGGCCGGTCATGGCCTAAGGCACCACGTCGCGGTACCCGTGGGGCACGGACTCAAAAGGGGTGCATCGGTCGCGAGCTCGAACAAGGGTGCCTCGTGAAGACCAGGAGAAGCGCTTACGCGTGCACCTGTCCAGCCCCCTCGCAAGGCGTGCGAGGGAGAGCGTCGGGCAAAACAGAGAACCGAGGGAAGAAACAGAGAGAAAAAGGGGAACCGAACCAAACCATCTAGAAACACCAGAATTCAAATTTTCATAAAGAGGGGCAAGCCAACTATGAAAAGCAAATGAACAGCCGCGTCCGGCACCTAGTCTAGTCTTCACACCAGCGCGGAGCTAAGTGCTGCCACTAGGACATGGGAGGGAGCCCCCGAGGCCCGAGGGCGGCACTCCGGGGACTCCGGGGCATGTACAGCCCCACTCATTATTACGTGAGAGTGTCACGAGCGGAGACCTTCACAGGCACCGGGCCTTGCTTCATGGGTAGAACTTTCGGAGGTGCAGGATGTTCCAAGCGTTCTGGATGGGGATCCCGTCCTGCGCCAGGCCTGGAGACGTGGGAAACCCTAAATGGGCCCTCCCACATGGGTGAGAGCTCATGCAGCCCTTCCCTGGAGAGCACCTGTCTTAGGACGAGATCGCCCACCTCGAGTGTCTTGGAGCGGATGCTGCGGCAGTGATACCGTCGCAGCGCCTGCTGGTACCTTGCTGCCCGGAGCAAGGCTTGACGGCGGCGCTCCTCCCCCGGCATGAGGTCCATCCCCCGCATGGCATCTTGGTGCGCTTCGTCGAATGTCAGGACCCGCGTGGAGCGATGCTTGACCTCGTGGGGGAGGACTGCTTCAGCTCCGTAGACGAGGAAGAACGGGGTCTCGCTTGTCGGTTTGGTGGTGGTGGTGCGGATGGACTATAGCACAGACTGGAGCTCATCGTGCCATCCCCTCCCGCAGGCCTCGAGCTTCTTCTTGAAGGTCCTGGTCTTGAGGCCTCTCAGGACCTCCCGTTGGCACGCTCGGCCTGCCATTGCTCCTGGGGTGTGCCACTGAGGCGTGGCATATCTGCCTTCCAAGGTTAGCACAATATGTCTTGAACAGATTGCTAGTGAACTGCGAGCCGTTGTCGGTGATGATGCGGTTAGGGACCTCAAACTGGCTTACGAGGCCCTTGATGAACTTAACCGCAGACCCGGCTGGGATGGTGCAGACAGCCTCCACCTCTGCCCATTTGGTGAACTTGTCGATGGCGACGTAGAGGTAGCGGTAGCCCCCAGGCGCTCGAGGGAACGGGCCTAGGATATCCAGCCCCCAGACCGCGAACGGCCATGAGAGCGGGATGGTCTGGAGGCCCTGAGCTGGCTGATGGATCTGCTTGGCATGGAATTGGCAGGCCTCGCAGGATTTCACTAGCTCGACTATGTCGTTGAGTGCCGTGGGCCAGTAGAACCCGCTGCGGTACGCCTTGCCAACCAAGGTGCGCGATGACGAGTGATGTCCGCAGTCTCCGCCATGTATGTTGGCTAGCAGCTCGCCCCCTTGCTTCCTGGAGATGCATCGTAAGGAAACATCATTCGGTAGTTTTCTGTAGAGCTCACCATCTTGGATGCAGTATGTCGTGGCTTGTTGGGCCACACGCTCTGCGTCCTCCTCCTTCTTCGGCAGCGTCCCCTGCACTAGGTACACCTTGAACTCCTCGGCCCAGCACCCCTCCTGAGGCTCGAGCGCCAGGAGCAGGCGTGCTCCTGAGGTCGGGCCGCAGGCGGGGGCTCCCGAGGTCGGTGGCTGGGGGAGTTCCTCTCGAGACGGCATAGCTTCCGCGGCCGCGGGGGCCGCTGAAGGCTTGAAGAGCCGCTCCTCGAAGACGCCGGGTTCTTGGGGCTGGCGCTTTGATGCCCTCTTGGCGATCTCGTCGGCCTCCTTGTTGGTGCCGCGCGGTACATGCTACAGTTCTAGGCCCAAGAATTGCTTCTCCATCTTGCGCACCTCCGCGAGGTATGCCTCCATGTGCTTGTCCCTCGGCCCGTACACCTTTTTAGAGAAGTTGATGAGTAGCTGGGAGTCGCCCTTGATGGTGAGGCGCTTCACCCCCAAGGCTGCTGCTGCCTTGAGGCCGGCGATCAACCCCTTGTATTCAGTGATGTTGTTGGAGACCTTCTCGCCCCGCTGGAAGCAGAGCTGCACGGCGTAGTAGAGCTTGTCTTGGGTAGGCGAGATGAGCACGGCTCCAGCCCCCGCGCCTTGGCGTGCGAAGGCGCCGTCGAAGTACATGACCCAACCATTTGGTGCCTCACTTCCTGGCGAGAGAGATTGATTCTGGCCAACTTCAGGTTCCGGGGCATCGGTCCATTCAGCCACGAAGTCGGCAAGGGCGGCCCCTTTGATGACCCTGGTTGTGCTGAATTCGAGCTGAAATGCCTGAAGTTCGATGTTCCACTCGGCGACCCTTCCTGCGGCATTAGGGCTCCGGAGCACCCTCTCCAGTGGGTAAGCCGAGACGACCTTGATTGGGTGGCCTTGGAAGTAATGGCGCAGCTTGCGTGAGGCCACCAAGAGCACGAGCAGGAGCTTTTGCGGCATGGGATACCGCGCTCTCGCGTCTCGTAGCACTGTGCTGACGAAGTATACCGGGTGCTCGACGAGGGCAGGAGCGTTGGTGGAGCCTGTGCCCTCCGGAGGTTGCTGTGCCTCTTGAGGTGGGGGGACCTCAAGGGCCTGGTCACTCATCTGGGCCTCCGTGAGCCCGGGAGCGCCATCTTGTAAGGTCTGATCGCCTGTTGACGCCGTTGCGTCCTCCGTGGTGCCGTCTTGGTGCCGCGCCATTCCCGTCGAGGGCGCGGCATTGCGCGGCGGACTCTTGGTCTAGCGCTCTTCCCGGACCGCCACCAACATCGCGGTGGCAGAGTGGGGAGTGGCGGCCAGGTAGAGCACCAGGGGCTCGAGGGGACGAGGCGCCACCATCACCGGAGGGCTGGTCAAGTATCTCTTGAGGTCTTGAAACGCCAGGTCGGCCTCTGGGGTCCATTCGAACGGGCCTTTCTTCTTCATCAATTTGAAGAACGGCAGGGCGCGCTCCCCCAGCTTGGAGATGAAGCACCCCAGCGAGGTCATGCAGCCTGCTAGCTTCTACATTTCCTTGAGGGTCTGCGGTGGCCTCATGTCTTCTATTGCCTTTACCTTCTCGGGGTTATCCTCGATTCCCCTGTGAGACACGAGGAAGCCCAGTAGCTTGCCGGAGGGGACACCGAACACGCACTTCTCCGAGTTGAGCCGCAAATCCACCTGGCGCAGGCTAGAGAAGGTCTCCTCCAGGTCCTGAATCAGAGTTCTCACCTCCCGAGACTTCACCAAGATGTCGTCGACGTAGGCTTCGGCATTTCTCTCGAGCTGTTGGCCCAGGGCGATGTGCATCAGTCGCTGGAAGGTCGCCCCAGTGTTGCGCAGTCCGAACGGCATACATGTGTAGCAGTACACCCCGCATGGGGTCAGGAAGGCGGTCTTCTCCACATCCTCCACTGCCATCTTGATCTGATGGTAGCCCCAGAACGCGTCCAGGGAACACAGCAGGTCGCACTCGGCAGTGGAGTCGACGATCTGGTCGATTCGCGGAAGTGGGAACGGGTCTTGGGGACAGGCCTTGTTGAGGTTGGTGAAATCGACACACATGCGTTCCTTCCCGCCTTTCTTGGGCACGACGACAGGGTTCGCCAGCCACTCCAGGTATCTGACCTCGCGAATGACACCTACCGCCTCCAGCTTGAGAGTCTCCTGGACAATGAAGGACTGCTTCTCCGTGGACTGTCGCCGCACCTTCTGATTCACAGGGCGCACATTGGGGCACACCCTTAAGTGATGCTCGATTACCCCCCTTGGGACCCCTACCAGCTGCTTGGGTTCCCAGGTGAACACCTCCTTGTTCGCGCGCAAGAACTTCACCAATGCCTCCTCCTGGTCCGGGTTGAGGTTGGCGCCTATGGTGAAGGTGGCCCCTGAGGGTTCACCTTCCTCGACCAGCACTTGCTTTGTTTCGGCCCGATCTTGAGTGAACAACTGCTTCTTTTTCACCGGCGCAACCTCCTTAGCCCCTGGGGTGGCTTCTCCAGCCGGGTGCACTGCCGTTGCGGCCCTGAAGGCAAGCTTAAGGGCCGCAAGAGCCTCCTTGGTGTCCCTGGCCACGGTGAGGACGCCGTTGCTGCCCGGCATCTTCATGAGGTTGTAGGCCGGATGAGTCGCTGCCATGAACTGAGCTAAAGCAGGGTACCCGAGGATGGTGTTCTACGGGAGGCCGATGCGGGCGATGTCGAAGTTGATAAGCTCGGTGCGGTAGTTGTTACGCTGGCCAAAGGTGATAGGGAGGCGGATCTGCCCCAGGGGGTTGGTGGAGCCGCTGCCGACCCCGGAGAAGGGCTTGGTCGGACGGAGCCGTTCGTGCGGTACGTGAAGCAAGCCGAAAGCCTCCATGGAGAGCACATTAAGGCTGGCCCCGCCATCAATGAGGGTCTTGGTGACGGCTACGTTGCAGATGGTGGGCGTGCAAAGCATTGGGAGCACGCCCGAGCTGGTAGTTGTGGCGGGGTGATCCTCTGAGTCGAAGGTGAGGTCGGCCTTGGGCGCCGCCCATCCTGGAGGAGCTCCTTGCTGCACAGGGGCGGCGCCGATCTGGTAGAAAAACTGCTTGGCGTGGCGGTCCGAGGGTGGTGCTTGCGAGCCGCCGAGGAGGGCCACGATGACGACGGGCGCCGGTGCCGCGAAGCGTTCGGCGAAAAGGCCGCGCAGCTCTTCCCAAGAAGCCACAGAGGATCCTGGCAGGTTGAGCAGCCAGGCGCACTGTGCGCCAGCGAGGGCCATAGGGAACCAGTTAGCCATGACCTTGACGTCGCCTACAACTTCAAGAACGGCCTCCTCATACGCTAGCAGGAAGGCCGACGGATCCGCCGCACCGTCATAGCATGGCGGCATCTCCGGCTTGAACTTGGGTGGCCACTAGACCCGCCGCAAGGCCGGGGTAAAGGCCCTGAGCCCCCTGGCGCCGCCGTGGGCGTCCGTTGGCCCGGTTGGAGGAGCAACGCCGGCCATGGGGACTGAACAGGAAGGCCGTGCCGGAGGACAGGCGAATCTTCGGTGCACCCCTACCTGGTGCACCAAATGTCGGATTGCGGGTTCCGGCAAAACCCTTGAGGTTCGAACTCTGGGGTCACTACAAAAAAAGACACATCCGTGACATTTTGGGCCGAACGAATTTTTTTCTGTCATACTTATGACACTTCTATGACAATAATTGTGACAAAACCCCATATCATCATAGATGTGGTGGGGTCCTACTTCTATGACAAAAAATCATGACAGAAAATGGGCTATTCGTCCTGGGCAGGCCGGAGACACAACTGCATGACATTCTTTGGGCCGTCCATGACGTAAAAAACTGTGGTAGAAGCAAGGGCGAGGAAAATATCGGGGAGTTCCCGGTTACGGTGGGTGGTCGGGGGCCGAGTGATGCACGTTTCTCTCGTGCGTACGCGCGTGTGTGCGAGCCGTTGCGCTCTAACTGAACTCGAGCGAGGCATTAGGCTCTAACTAAACCCGAGCGATTGCACTGCAGGCTACGCGTTACTGAACCCGAGCGATCAATCGATGGCTATTAACTGAACCCGATCGAGCTATTCCTTCGCTACTGCTGCTAACTGAAGCCGATCGATGTTGCCTCTGGATGAACAGTGAGCGTTGTTGGGGGGTTTGGATGAACATTTCCTGGTGGGGGTTGGATGAACAGGAACCCGTGGAAGTAGAGGCCGTTCCGCTGGATGAACAGTACCCCGATCGATCGAGCCGGTGGATGAACAGGACCCCGTGGAGGGCTGGATAAACAGGACCCCATGGAGGGCTAGATAAACAGGACCCCGTGGAGGGCTGGATGAACAGGAGCCGGTGGAGGGTTGGTTGAACAGTAGCCGGTGGAGGGCTGGATGAACAGTAGCCCGTGGAGGGGTGGTTGAACAGGACCCCGTAGAGAGGGCTGGTTGAACAGTAGCCGGTGGAGGCTGGATGAACAGGAGCCCGTGGCTGAACAGTCGCAGGTGGAGGCTGGAGGAGGTCGACGGTGGATGAACAGTAGCCCGTGGAGGCTGGAGGAGGTCGATGGTGGAGATGAGCAGTATGCCGTGGAGTCCCGTTTTGCGGTACGCCACACCCCTCTCGATGAACAGGACCCTTGTTTCGACTGTAGCGCTCCAACGCAAGTCCGTTTCCTCCGTTTTGCAGTACGCCACACCCCTCCCGGTCAACAGGACCCCGTTTCGACCGTAGGAGGTCCAACATAAGTCCGTTTCCACCGTTTTGTGGTACGCCAGACCCCTCCCGATGAACAGGATCCCGTTTTGACCATGGTCGGTCGAACACAAGGCCGTTTCCTCCGTTCTGCGGTACGCTAGGCCTAGTTTCCATTGGCTGTTCCGTCCAAGCCGGTTGGCTCCCGATGAACAGCACGCATTCCGTTGCCTCCCGATGAACAAGACGCATTCCGTTGCCTCCCCATGAACACGATGATGGCGCAACTTCTCCGTTCCGACCCAGCCATGTACACGAGCCTTGGCCGTACGTATGCGCGAGTAGGTGTTCGAGACCCCGCCCGTATGTACGTACGTGGCCGTATTTACCTTCTTGCACCCTGGCCGATGTACGTACGTGTACATGCTACGTGCGCGCATCTACTACCACATGTGCGCGCATCTACTACCACACGTGCCCTGCCTTACACGGCCACGGTTCATCGCTGCAGCCTGCAGACAGACCGATCGACCAGTATGTACATACACATTCGCGACCAGAATGACAATGCTACGTACGCTTTGACCGGGTGGGTACGCTTCGACCGGGTGGGTCCCGACTGTCAGGCACTTCCTTGCGTGCGAAGATGTAGCTGGTGGGTCCTAGCAGTAAGGGGGGCGAATCAATTTTTTGCCCGTAATATGGATGCACTTCCTTGCGTGCGAAGATGTAGCTGGTGGGTCCTAGCAGTCAGGGAGAAATATTTTTTTCACGAAATACAGTGGCCCGTCCGGTGGGTCCCTGCTATCAGGTGGAGGAATAATTATTTTTGGCGTAATAAGGAGGCATTTCCTTGCTGCGGCCGTGGACCCAGTTGTCAGCCTCTCCACGTACAGTACTCTTCCGATGGAACTCGGTCGTTGACCACATTGACCACGCCGCGCCGAGAGCACCAAGGCGGTGGATGACGGCGAGGCCTAGGAAGGGGACGACGCGGAGCCGGGGAAGACGCGGCAGTGGATGCCCACGCGGAGAGGAGTACGGCGGTTCACTGGTTCGGCTGCGGTGTGAGGATGCCGTCGCCGCAGGGCCTGGCCAGTGGTGGGAGTGGTAGGGGAGGTGAGGCCTCCGTGGCAGCATAGCCGGCCACGGGAGGCAGGAGCAGGCGGCACGATCGGCGCTGCTTTGGGCGGCTGGAGCAAGAAGACCAGAGGTTGAAGAATCACAACGGCCGGTGGATGGACATCGTACGGTCACTACAGCTAGAATCGTTTATATTGACTAAGTTGATAAAGCCCTTGGTACGCGTCAACTTAGTAGGCCCACAGGTCAGCCTCCGAAACGGTGCACCCCAGATGTCAGGGGGAGGAATCATTTTTTGGGCGGCTGAAGCGAATATCCGAGATTGAAGAAGAAGCACAACATCCGTTGGATGGACATCCAACGGACACTGCTGCTAGAACCGTGTGTTGACTATAAGTTGACAAAGCCTTGCGTACACGTCAACTTAGTAGGCCCACAAGTGTGTGGCAGAGAACTTACAACCCATTTGCGATTTGTAAGAATGCACGGCCCATTTTTGAATTCTAATGGAATTTACTACAGCCCATTTACAGTTTGTTAAAAGTACAACCCATTTTCTAGCTAGGACAACGATTAATAATTTCAACCAACCGTTCAAAACAGGATTCAATAAAATTTCCCACATTTTGATAGGATCCGAAATATTTTTGTCCCAAAATTTCTAGTCAGATTAAATACAATTTCAATATAAATTTGTATTACGTAAAAATCCAACGAAACATTGCGCGCGCAACAATTAATGAAATTAAAATTTTCAAAATCCAGAAATAATATTTTATAAACTAATTACGTGTTTGGTGCATTTTTTATAGTTACTGCCCAGTTTTTATAATTAAATCTCATTTATTATTTCTTAAAGCCCATTTTCTTGTTAAACCTAATGCATCCCTCCAAGGAAAGATTTGCAGCCCAGCGGGGCGGAGAATAACAAGTTGACCCGGATTGTGTACAACTGTCGGCCCAGTTGCATTGCTGATGTTAAAAAAAAAGGCCTGTGTATTACAGTACAACCAACATGGCTACTCAGCCCACATTCAGCGACGCCGAAAAGGCCCATACAAGGCTTCTGTACACTTTTGAAGTCACTGAGCTCAATTAATAACTTAAGAAAAAAGTTAGAGTACAGTGGAACCTAATTAAAAGTTGTCACGAGCGAAGAAATAATTCAACGGGTCCCACTTGTGTGTGTGTGTGTGCATGTGTGTGTGTGTGTGAGAGAGAGAGAGACCCATCGGTCGATGCTCGTAAATACATCTTTCAGCCATATGCATTGATGATGCTCAGTAAAAACTTATATAGTTGACATAATCCTATAGAACATCATAGCACACTGAACTTGCATACAAAAATTTCACGCAGGCGGCACAATCAGGGTGGAAGCAGTGGATCACTATGGGTAGGGCTATGTTGAAACCAACGAACTCGTACATAACGGTTCATCATCTTTATCAATGACGGGGAAATATCTTGAATGCTATGCAAAGAAAACAGACAGACACCACAATATATAAGTTCTGCTAGAACATTAAGTTGACGTATAACCCTTCCTAAAAAAAGTTCAGGTAAAAAAATAGAACAGGTCATCTCACAAGATTCAGTTGTTACCTCAAATTAGAGCACATCTAGGCAGCCAGCCCTGCCTCTTCTCCCAAAGAAGTAGTGGCCTCCGCCGCGCGATGGAGTAGGCCCTATGCCATCCATCGTTCCGAGCAACATGGGGAAAGTCTGACGTTGACTCCTGTAATGGACGTCGTCGATAGACCCGGGCACCAGCGGCGGCGGCATCACTTCGATTGATGGATTGGCCACTTCTTCGACATGCACGAACACTCGATACAGGTATATCCCTAACGTGGTCCGCGGCGGCCTTGGTGGCGACGAATAGTACAACCCCGGTTCCTGCACCGGTATCTCAACACCAATCACCTTCAGTATGGTGGACGGCTTCTTCGTCCATGCCATAACCGTCAGTGCCCAGCTGTCTGGAGGAACAAACATACTTGCGAGCTCACCTCCAAGGTCGTTGATAAGCTCATTCATGGACTCGCTGTTCCAAGCACGTCGAGGCATGCCGTGGAAGGTAAGCTTTGTTAAAAAAACTCAAGCTCAGAGGGCACCGAGCCCCATCCTGGGTGCCACCGATCAAAGCTCACCAGCGCGCCATCGCAGAACAAACGCCGGGAAGATTCGAACACACGACTGCAGTCGAAAGTTGTCTGGAACCTGACGAAGAAATCAGCCAGTGGCGGACAGACTTCGATGAGCAAGTCACTTATTTGGATGCCGTGCACAATGCCAAGAGCTTTGACAAGGTCGTCCTGCGAGACGGAGGCCGGTCGCCGTTGATGGTTACCATCAGCACTTTGCCGGAAAACTGGTTGTCAAGCGCCACCATGCCACTATTGAGCGACTGCACGCAGCGCCCGAAGGCAGGACGGACCTCAGGATCTCCGGCTCGGAGATCCGCGTTGACCGGCGACATGATAGTGCGTTTGAGTACAGGGAGTACATGAGGGGGATTTGGGGGAACTGGAGTAGGAATCGAGATTCCAGAGGTGGGGGAGGGGCGGTTGATTGGGGATGAAAAGGTAGCATGAATTTCGAACACACGCCAATATGCTCTCAGCGCGCAAGCGCACGAAAACACCGGTGGCGCCCACATGTCGGCCTAAGAGTCCCTATTCTTTTTTTTGAGAGCCCAGCCTTTTTTTGAGGATCTTTTGAGAGCCCGGCCCGAGAGTCATAATTGACCTATTTGGCATTACGTTACTACAAGACCTATATTCAACAACACCTCACTGGCCCAAACAAGTGTACATCATCAAAAAGACAATGAGGTCAAAATGAGATATACTCTGAACACTGGAGAATGGTGATGCCCTCATTTAGCCCACCAATAGTTCGAGACAATAAACAGTTCGAAACAACGATGTATACAACATTCAAACACTGACTAGTGACTACTACTGACATAAAAAACAAGACATGATAGTTCAAAGAAGTCTTGCTACACCACCAAAACGCACCCATCTGCAACGCTCAGACTCTCGTGATCCAGACGAGAATGACATTCTAAATAGAGGAAACTCTTACATAGTAAGAGTGACATAGACGAGGATGACCAAATGACAAGGAATATGCATAACAAAAGAGAGAACTACCCATCCAGAACAAGCAGCAAAGACAACAAGTCATTCGAAGAGGGATGATCCAACACCATCATAATTTGCAGCCCCGGTTCAGCCACCAGTGATCCAGAGATGCCAGTACTCCACCATTTCGACGCAATAGCCGAATTACCTATCAACCTGAAGGCTTGAACCACATCACTGGCTGTCGGACTCGACACATCCAAGGATCAAAGTTAATCTAGATGCCTTTGTCATTCTCACTTTCTTTTGGCTGCAGGATGTATCATTGACAATTAGGGGAGTTTGCTCCCGAACTCCAAGGGCTCGCCGTGTAGACACAGTTTTCCATAGCAAACAGAGCCTCTCTGCCATCAAGGTCCTTGCCAACGGTGATCTCCTGGTTAATCGGATAATTGAGTCTGAGAAACAGAGAGTATGAACCAAGGCTATTTACCCACCTCCAACTCAAAAATCCTGCAGGCCCCAACAAGCTTGTATCGTGCTCATAGACGTAACAACCACTGTCGGGATACTCACGTATTTCACGGTGCTTGCATACAGTGGGGTTTTTGCAATATAACTTTTCTGTCTCATGTGTCCGAATGATCATCAGTCTTTTGTTGTCCTCTGATCAAGCGAGGAACCAGTTGTGCTTCCCTGTTTTTGGCAAAGGTGGTGTGATTACAAAGGGCAGTAACTGTAGGGACACTGCGTCATATCAAATAGGACAGGCATTGTTAATGTAAGATCAGCATTGTTCAGAGTATGAGTAGGATAATGCAAGAAACAACATTGATATGTCCCTGTTGGAACTGGGAGGAAAATACAGGGAAATGTATGCTGGGTTCGAAAATATAGAAGTGCCATGCATGGTTATACTCATGTTATATCACAACCGATTCTTCACAGGAAACTACCATGTCATGCATGTTATGTAATCATGTTCTATCCTCACAAACAAATTCTTCAAGGAAACTAACAGACCATGCATTGTTATATACTCATGTTCTATGGGCAAAATTTTTGTGAGCATATTAGTCTAGCTATTGATTGCTGAAGGGCGAACATAGGTATGTACACATGGTAAGCATTACAGGATTTTACTACTTCAAAATATAGAGTTCTCCATATGCACATTTACTTCCCTAATCTATGGTTAGATGAAATCAACAGTGTGATGCATGTTTCTACATCATGAAAATGAGGAAACTAACATGGCCATTGATACACACTCATATTTAGTAGTATATAGATTACTATAAAATAAGGAGACTATCAATATCTTCCTAACAATTTGATTATTCAGGGGTACAAATTGGCTGTAATGACATGGTCACAATCGCATGAACTAACTCATTCCAAATATAGATGATTTACGACGTCTCTAATACATTGCCATAGTTCTCCTCAAATTCTGCTCAAACAGGGATATGTCAATCATCACAAAAAGTTCAAACAGTGTCATGGCGTCATCATTAACATCAGACGGAAACAACTTACATGCGCCGTCCCAGCAATACGTGGTGCCATATGCTTTGTCGATCGTGTAGATGATGCCATTGTGTTCAATAGCATCACAGAAGTGTGTATCAGCTTTGACGATGATCCACTATGAGCTAAGCTGTCTCCAGCTAAAGAAGGCACCGGTGGAAAGATAGGCGAGTCCCTTGTCGAACAACGCAATTAACTTGAAGTCTGCATAATCTGCATATTGTGTGGGCACTTGGCAGAATACAATCTTCTACAAAACAAGGTGCATCCAACTGACGACGTAATCTAGATGACTTGGACCACAAAGGTAAAACTCTATATCATCCAACGGAGGAAGGATAATCTCATGGGAGGTCTGAAAGTTCATGAGCACCAACTTTTCCCCGTCTTCTCTGACGGCAGCCATCCAGTGGGAGTTCATGCCGACCCAGTACATACCTGCAAGAAGTTTCGGGCGATGGTGATCGGATCAAAGTCGAGGGAAATGATGTACGGTGACCCACTACATACCTGCAAAGAAGTTTCGGCTAATGGAGGTCGGATTGAAGTCGAGGGGCATCATGTAAGCCTCCGTATCATGGTGAGCAAATCTCGCAAGACCATATAGTAGCAAGCAGGGTGTCTTGAAAAGCTTAGGCCTCGCTTCGACGATGGCCGTGTGCATGTCCCTCGAGCTTGCAGCCAGCCGCAGGGCACTCAACATATCCATACACGAACAACAGAGGTCGAGGACGTCACTGGGGAGATTGCTCCAATCGCGGCTCATATGGATGCTGCGCGGTTCGCGTTCGGCCATGGTCGAGTTTGGAAGGTGGGGTATTGGGGGGCTTGATTTACGGGGGAGAAGGCTTTTGGTGCTGGAGCGGCTAGCGAGGGAATAGTGGTACTGTGGGAGGCGAGCGAGGCGAGGGTACGCGGGGGCACGGTGAGATGCTGAAGAGTGACCTCAGGATCTCCGGCGAGACGGAGATGGAGATGGAGTGGTGCTAGGGGAGAGGGAGACGAGGCGAGGCATGCTATATAGCGGCGGTGACAGTGACTGCACAGTGCACATGGTGAGGCTGACTTTGGTAACCCGGACACGCCGCCTGGACTGGTGTCACCTCGGGCGCAGGGTCTTGTCACTTCACTGTGAGGACCGGATGAATAATAGTATTTTGACCATCAAGTGTACCACAGTTGTACTACTACTAGTAGGAGTAGTAGGAACGTGAGTAGTACTCCCGTGCTAGCATGCCTATGGGTTCACTTCATCCTCCAGGTATCATCCATATTGCGAGCAGAACCAAATTCTCGTGCATGCGGAAGCACGAAGGACTTTTCTTTTTTGAGGATAACCGCATATTCCTTAACTACAGAATGTTGTGTCTCCCACGCACGAGCCAATATCCATCCGAACCAGCTACGACACATTTTTTTATCCGTTTGCATAGGTCCCACCTATCAGGAGGGGTGCAGAAATAAAAAGGAATCATAAAATGTCTCGCCGCGGTGATTCGAAAGAGTGACCTCAACTAGCTAGTGGCACATGTAGCGCTGGAAGGATGGGCACGTACAGGGACAGACCCCACTCCTCAGTCTACCCGCGTAGCCTTTTCGTTTAGTCTACCTAGCCGTCTAATCAACTGCTTGCAGGCCACTTCTCCCATTTAATTCTCCATCAGGAACCGATTTTCCTCGGCTTCTTCACTACTCCTTGATCTTCATTTGCATCCAAACCACACTGCATTCACATTGTTTTAACCTCTTCACATCCTCCTGGAGTAATTCCGAAGCCCCTATAAATAATCATCTTCTTTAGTTAGACTAGCCATCTAGTCCCAATTCTCCAAACCATAGCCCTCCGGTCCAGCGGTTCCAAATGGCGAAAGAGATCGAGATGCAGGTTTTTAGCGTCCAACATGTCCTCGTCAAAGGCTCGTTGAGCATAGTTGCCACAGTGATCGACCAACCAAGGGTTGTTCGGAAGTTGATCAACAATTTATCCAACTCCCTCCAAAAGGTGGAGATGAATGTCATCGGTCTCGACGCAGAGTACACAGAGCGTGCCACTGGGAAGATCCAACGCGCCGCCGTCCTTCAGCTGTGCCTCGAAGATGATGTTTTGGTGTACCACATCATACACGCGCCCTCCATACCAGGTGAGCTTCATGATTCTTGTCTCGGGAGGACATATACTTCTGTGGGGCAGCCATCGCAGGGGACAAACAGAAGTTGGAGCCGTACAACCTTGATTTGAAAAGCATCACTGACATACAAACCAAAATAAGAATTCATGTAGAAGATTGTGATAAACCGACACCATCCCTATTCGACGTAGCAAATTTTGTGCTCGTAACAAATCTTCAGAAGGGTGACGAGACGCTGGCATTAAGGTCGTCTGGATGGGAGAATTATCCCTTGACGTATGAGCGGATAAAATATGCTGCCCTCAATGCCCGTGTGAGTTTCGAGATAGCTGCAAGGTCCAGAGAGCTGTTGCGAAGCCGTCTCCCACAGAAAATGATAACAAGAAGAAGAAGAAGAAGAAGAAGAAGAAGCTGCACCAGCAGCAGGGCATTATGGACGGATGAACTATTTCCTCTCTTGTAAAAAATATATTCCCTCTCTATGTACATTGATATAGATGGACTATTTCGATCGTGTGCATGTCTTTGGAACAAGTAGTAGCGTGGGTCCGCTTGACTATAAAGAACTATTTATCTGCCTAGCTTTCTCTACTACTCCTTCTAGGGATCAGAATGCAATGCATGTGTTCGTAGACATGACAGCTTGTCCATGGAAGTTCAACTACGGTGACCATCATGTTTCATCCACTGCCACTTGCAATTCCCATGACGCCGCTCCAACCCACTGCACCATGTCCCCCGACGTGCGCCTCACCCCTGTTGGGTAACGTAGTAATTTCAAAAAAAAATCCTACGCACACGCAAGATCATGGTGATGCATAGCAACGAGAGGGGAGAGTGTTGTCCACATACCCTCGTAGACCGACAGCGGAAGCGTTATCACAACGCGGTTGATGTAGTCGTACGTCTTCATGATCCGACCGATCAAGTACCGAACGCACGGCACCTCCGAGTTTAGCACACGTTTAGCTCGATGATGTCCCTCGAACTCCGATCCAGCTGAGTGTTGAGGGAGAGTTTTGTCAGCACGACGGCGTGGTGATGATGATGATGTTCTACCGATGCAGGGCTTCGCCTAAGCTCCGCAACAATATTATCGAGGTGTAATATGGTGGAGGGGGGCACCGCACACGGCTAAAATATCGTATATCCAATTGTGTGTCCATGGGGTGCCCCTGCCCCCGTATATAAAGGAGCAAGGGGGAGGCAGCCGGCCAAGGGGAGAGGCGCGCCAAAGGGGGGAGTCCTACTCCCACCGGGAGTAGGACTCCTCCTTTCCTTGTGGGAGTAGGAGAAGGGAAGGGGGAAGGAGAAAGAAGGAAGGGGGCGCCCCCCCTCCCTAGTCCAATTCGGACTAGCTCATGGGGAGGGGTGCGGCCACCCTTTGGGGTCTTTCTCTCCTTTCCCGTATGGCCCATTAAGGCCCAATACGAATTCCCGTAACTCTCCGGTACTCCGAAAAATACCCGAATCACTCGGAACCTTTCCGAAGTCCGAATATAGTCGTCCAATATATCGATCTTTACGTCTCGGCCATTTTGAGACTCCACGTCATGTCCCCGATCTCATCCGGGACTCCGAACTCCTTCGGTACATCAACATACATAAACTCATAATAAAATTGTCATCGTAACGTTAAGCGTGCGGACCCTACGGGTTCGAGAACTATGTAGACATGACCGAGACACCTCTCCGGTCAATAACCATACGTTGGTCCCTTTGTCATCGGTATGTTACTTGCCCGAGATTCGATCGTCGGTATCTCGATACCTAGTTCAATCTCGTTACCGTCAAGTCTCTTTACTCGTTCCGTAATACATCATCCCGCAACTAACTCATTAGTCACAATGCTTGCAAGGCTGATAGTGATGTGCATTACCGAGTGGGCCCAGAGATACCTCTCCGACACTCGGAGTGACAAATCCTAATCTCGAAATACGCCAACCCAACAAGTACCTTTGGAGACACCTGTAGAGCACCTTTATAATCACCCATTTACGTTGTGACGTTTGGTAGCACACAAAGTGTTCCTCCGGTAAACGGGAGTTGCATAATCTCATAGTCATAGGAACATGTATAAGTCATGAAGAAAGCAATAGCAACATACTAAACGATCGGGTGCTAAGCTAACGGAATGGGTCAAGTCAATCACGTCATTCTCCTAATGAGGTGATCTCGTTAATCAAATGACAACTCATGTCTAAGCCTAGGAAACATAACCATCTTTGATTAACGAGCTAGTCAAGTAGAGGCATACTAGTGACACACTGTTTGTCTATGTATTCACACATGTATTATGTTTCCGGTTAATACAATTCAAGCATGAATAATAAACATTTATCATGATATAAGGAAATAAATAATACTTTATTATTGCCTCTAGGGCATATTTCCTTCAGTCTCCCACTTGCACCAGAGTCAATAATCTAGTTCACATCGCCATGTGATTTAACATCAATAATTCACATCACCATGTGATTAACACCCATAGTTCACATCTCTATGTGACCAACACTCAAAGGGTTTACTAGAGTCTATAATCTTGTTCACATCGCTATGTGATTAACACCCAAAGAGTACTAAGGTGTGATCATGTTTTGCTTGTGAGATAATTTTAGTCAACGGGTCTGTCACATTCAGATCCGTAAGTATTTTGCAAATTTCTATGTCTACAATGCTCTGCACGGTGCTACTCTTAGCTAATTTCTCACACTTTCAGTATGTATCTAGACCGAGACTTAGAGTCATCTAGATTAGTGTCAAAACTTGCATCGACGTAACCCTTTACGACGAACCTTTTGTCACTTTCATAATCGAGAAACATATCCTTATTCCACTAAGGATAATTTTGACCGCTGTCAAGTGATCTACTCCTAGATCACTATTGTACTCCCTTGCAAAAAACAGTGTAGGGTATACAATAGATCTGGTACACAGCTTGGCATACTTTATAGAACCTATGGCTAAGGCATAGGAAATGACTTTCATTCTCTTTCTATCTTCTGCCGTGGTCGGGCTTTGAGTCTTACTCAATTTCATACCTTGTAACACTGGCAAGAACTCTTTCTTTGACTGTTCCATTTTGAACCACTTCAAAATCTTGTTAAGGTATGTACTCATTGAAAAAACTTATCAAGCATCTTGATCTATCTCTATAGATCTTGATGCTCCATATGTAAGCAGCTTCACCGAGGTCTTTCTTTGAAAAACTCCTTTCAAACACTCCTTTATGCTTTGCAGAATAATTCTACATTATTTCCGATCAACAATATGTCATTCACATATACTTATCAGAAATGTTGTAGTGCTCCCACTCACTTTCTTGTAAATACAGGCTTCACCGCAAGTCTGTATAAAACTATATCCTTTTATCAACTTATCAAAGCGTATATTCCAACTCCGAGATGCTTGCACCAGTCCATAGATGGCTCGCTGGAGCTTGCATATTTTGTTAGCACTTTTAGGATTGACAAAACCTCCTGGTTGCATCATATACAACTCTTCTTTAAATCCATTAAGGAATTCAGTTTTGTTTATCTATTTGCCATATTTCATAAAATGCGGCAATTGCTAACATGATTCTGACAGACTTAAGCATAGATACGAGTGAGAAACTTTCATCGTAGTCAACACCTTGAACTTTGTCAAAAACCTTTTTCCGACAAGTCTAGCTTTGCAGATAGTAACACTAGTATCAGCGTCCGTCTTCCTCTTGACGATCCATTTATTCTCAATTGCTTGCCGATCATCGGGCAAGTCAACCAAAGTCCACACTTTGTTTTCATACATGGATCTCATCTCAGATTTCATGGCCTCAAGCCATTTTGCGGAATCTGGGCTCACCATCGCTTCTTCATAGCTCGTAGGTTCGTCATGGTCTAGTAACATAACCTCCAGAACAGGATTACCGTACCAATCTGGTGCGAATCTTACTCTGGTTGACCTACGAGGTTCAGTAATAACTTGATCTGAAGTTCCATGATCATCATCATTAACTTCCTCACTAATTGGTGTAGGAGTCACAGGAATAGATTTCTGTGATGAACTACTTTCCAATAAGGGAGCAGGTACAGTTACCTCATCAAGTTCTACTTTCCTCCCACTCACTTCTTTCGAGAGAAACTCCTTCTCTAGAAAGGATCCATACTAAGCAACGAATGTCTTGCCTTCGGATCTGTGATAGAAGGTGTACCCAACTGTCTCCTTTGGGTATCCTATGAAGACACATTTCTCCGATTTGGGTTTCAGCTTATCAGGATGAAACTGTTTCACATAAGCATCGCAACCCCAAACTTTAAGAAACGACAACTTTGGTTTCTTGCCAAACCACAGTTCATAAGGCATCGTCTCAATGTATTTTAATGGTGCCCTATTTAACGTGAATGTAGCTGTCTCTAATGCATAACCCCAAAACGATAGTGGTAAATTGGTAAGAGACATCATAGATTGCACTATATCCAATAAAGTACAGTTATGACGTTCGGACACACCACTATGCTGTGGTGTTCCAGGTGGCACGAATTTGTGAAACTATTCCACATTGTTTTAATTGAAGACCAAACTCGTAACTCAAATATTTGTCTCCGCGATCAGATCGTAGAAACTTTATTTTCTTGTTACGATGATTTTCCACTTTACTCTGAAATTATATGAACTTTTCAAATGTTTGAGACTTCTGTTTCATTAAGTAGATATACCCATATCTGCTCAAATCATCTGTGAAGGTCAGAAAATAATGATACCTACGACGAGCCTCAATATTCATCGGGCCACATACATCTGTATGTATGATTTCCAACAAATTTGTTGCTCTCTCCATAGTTCCGGAGAATGGCGTTTTAGTCATCTTGCCCATGAGGCACGGATCGCAAGCATCAAGTGATTCATAATCAAGTGATTCCAAAATTCCATCAGTATGGAGTTTCTTCATGCGCTTTACACCAATCTGACCTAAACGGCAGTGCCACAAATAAGTTGCACTATCATTATTAACTTTGCATCTTTTGGCTTCAATATTATGATTATGTGTATCACTACGATCGAGATCCAACAAACCATTTTCGTTGGTGTGTATGACCATAGAAGGTTTTTATTCATGTAAACAGAACAACAATAGTTCTCTAACTCAAATGAATAACCGTATTGCAATAAACATGATCAAATCATATTCATGCTCAACGCAAACACCAAATAACACTTATTTAGTTTCAACACTAATCCCGAAAGTATAGGAGTGTGCGATGATGATCATATCAATCTTCGAACTACTTCCAACACACATCGTCACCTCGCCTTTTACTAGTCTCTGTTTATTCTGCAACTCCCATTTCGAGTTACTACTTTTAGCAACTGAACCAGTATCAAATACCAAGGGGTTGCTATAAACACTAGTAAGTACACATCAATAACATGTATATCCAATATACCTTTGTTCACTTTGCCATCCTTCTTATCCACCAAATAGTTGGGGTAGTTCTGCTTCCAGTGACCAGTCCCTTTACAGTAGAAACACTTAGTCTCAAGCTTAGGACCGGACTTGGGCTTCTTCACTTGAGTAGCAACTTGCTTGCCGTTCTTTTGAAGTTCCCCTTCTATCCCTTTGCCCTTTTCTTGAAACTTCTGGTCTTGTTAACCATCAACGCTTGATGCTCTTTCTTGATTTCTACCTTCGTCGATTTCAGCATCGCGAAGAGCTCGGGAATTACTTTCGTCATCCCTTGCATACTATAGTTCATCACGAAGTTCTACTAACTAGGTGATGGTGACTAGAGAATTCTGTCAATCACTATTTTATCTGGAAGATTAACTCCCACTTGATTCAAGCGATTGTAGTACCCAGACAATCTGAGCACATGCTCACTGCTTGAGCTATTCTCCTCCATCTTTTAGCTATAGAACTTGTTGGAGACTTCATATCTCTCAACTTGGGCATTTGCTTGAAATATTAACTTCAACTCCTGGAACATCTCATATGGTCCATGACGTTCAAAACGTCTTTGAAATCCCGATTCTAAGCCGTTAAGCATGGTGCACTAAACTATCAAGTAGTCATCATATTGAGCTAGCCAAACGTTCATAACGTCTGCATCTGCTCCTGCAATAGGTCTGTCACCTATCGGTGCATCAAGGACATAATTCTTCTGTGCAGCAATGAGGATAATCCTCAGATCACGGATCCAATCCGCATCTTTGCTACTAACATCTTTCAACATAATTTTCTCTAGGAACATATCAAAAAATAAACACAGGGAAGCAACAACGCGAGCTATTGACCTACAACATAATTTGCAAAATACTATCAGGACTAAGTTCATGATAAATTTAAGTTCAATTAATCATATTACTTAAGAACTCCCACTTAGATAGACATCCCTCTAATCATCTAAGTGATTATGTGATCCAAATCAACTAAACCATGTCCGATCATCACGTGAGATGGAGTAGTTTCAATGGTGAACATCACTATGTTGATCATATCTACTATATGATTCACGCTCGACCTTTCGGTCTCCGTGTTCCGAGGCCATATCTGCATATGCTAGGCTCGTCAAGTTTAACCTGAGTATTCCGCGTGTGCAACTGTTTTGCACCCGTTGTATTTGAACGTAGAGCCTATCACACCCGATCATCACGTGGTGTCTCAGCACGAAGAACTTTCGCAACGGTGCATACTCAGGGAGAACACTTATACTTTGATAATTTAGTGAAGGATCATCTTATAATGCTACTGTCAAACAAAGCAAGATAAGATGCATAAAGGATTAACATCACATGCAATCAATATAAGTGATATGATATGGCCATCATCATCTTGTGCTTGTGATCTCCATCTCCGAAGCACCGTGCTTGTGATCTCCATCTCCGAAGCACCGTCATGATCACCATCGTCACCGGCGCGACACCTTGATCTCCATCGTAGCATCGTTGTCGTCTCGTCAATCTTATGCTTCTACGACTATCGCTACCGCTTAGTGATAAAGTAAAGCATTACATGGCGATTGCATTTCATACAATAAAGCGACAACCATATGGCTCCTGCCAGTTGCTGATAACTTGGTTACAAAACATGATCATCTCATACAATAAAATATAGCATCATGTCTTGACCATATCACATCACATCATGCCCTGCAAAAACAAGTTAGACGTCCTCTACTTTGTTGTTGCAAGTTTTACGTGGCTGCTACGGGTTTAGCAAGAACCGTTCTTACCTACGCATCGAAACCACAACGATAGTTTATCAAGTTGGTGCTGTTTTAACCTTAGCAAGGACCGGGCGTAGCCACACTCGGTTGAACTAAAGTGAGAGAGACAGACACCCGCCAGTCACCTTTAAGCAACGAGTGCTCGCAACGGTGAAACCAGTCTCGCGTAAGCGTACGCGTAATGTCGGTCCGGGCCGCTTCATCTCACAATACCGCGGAACCAAAGTATGACATGCTGGTAAGCAGTATGACTTATATCGCCCACAACTCACTTGCGTTCTACTCGTGCATAGCATCAACGCATAAAACCAGGCTCGGATGCCACTGTTGGGGAACGTAGTAATTTCAAAAAATTTCCTACGCACACGCAAGATCATGGTGATGCATAGCAACGAGAGGGGAGAGTGTTGTCCACGTACCCTCGTAGACCGATAGCGGAAGCGTTATCACAACGCGGTTGATGTAGTCGTACGTCTTCACGATCCGACCGATCAAGTACCGAACGTACGGCACCTCCGAGTTCTACACACGTTCAGCTCGATGACGTCCCTCGAACTTCGATCCAGCCGAATGTTGAGGGAGAGTTTCGTCAGCATGACGGCGTGGTGACGATGATGATGTTCCACCGACGCAGGGCTTCGCCTAAGCTCCGCAATGGTATTATCGAGGTGTAATATGGTGGAGGGGGGCACCGCACACGGCTAAGAGATCTCAAGGATCAATTGTTGTGTCTCTGGGGTGCCCCCCTGCCCCCGTATATAAAGGAGCAAGGGGGAGGCAGCCGGCCTAGGGGAGAGGCGCGCCATAGGGGGGAGTCCTACTCCCACCGGGAGTAGGACTCCTCCTTTCCTTGTGGGAGTAGGAGTGTAGAGACCAGACCTCAAATGGCCTGTGCTGCTGTGCACCAGTGTCATCCCTGGATCAGTAATGCTGACACGCACAGTACAAATGGAGGATTTATAACAGAGTAGCAATCACACACTTATTACAACGAATAACTCCGAAGAGTTAAAGTATGATAAACATGGCTTAAGGCCATCTAAAACGATAACAGCGGAAGACTTGGAAGATAAGTGAGTCCATCAACTCCAGCGGCATCACTGAGTATAAGACCACGACCTAAGGCACCTTACTCGTCGTCTGAAAAGTCTGCAACATGAAACGTTGCAGCCCGAAAACGGGTCAGCACATAGAATATGCTGGCAAAGTAACACATAGAGAGTAATGAACAACAATAATGCTATACTACATGCATATATGGCTGGTGGAAAGCTCTATGGTTACAGTTTTGCGAAAAGCCAATTTTATCCTACTTCAAAGGAATATATTTTATTTAACTATCATGGTGGTTGAAACATTGAGAAGGTACCTCCAACTCAATCCCAATTAAGTGTCATCTTTAACCCAACAAAATTAATTATAAGTATCACGGTGATGAGATTCAAATGATAATCCAGGTACTAGATACTCAAGTTGTCCATAACCGGGGACACGGCTAACCATGATTAGTTTGTACACTCTGCAGAGGTTTGCGCACTTTTCCCCACAAGACTCGATCGCCTCCGCTTGATTCTCGCACTGCATGATGTTTGAGAAACGGATGACCGAGACACAGTCTTTCAGAAACAATCACTCTTTACTCTGGATGGACCGGTACACCTACTTTCCCCTACATCTGCTAGTCCACCTCTTCAAGAGATCATGTAACCTACTCAGCTATGCTAGAGCCCATAATAGCTTGTGGCTGCACACGGAAGTTCCTAGCATGAATAATCTTATGATCCCTTTGAGCCTGGGTGGCGGACCTTATACATACAGACAACACTGGGTTCTCCAGGTGCCTCAATCCACCCAGATGTGAGTTTTAGTTGCCACCTTAAGTTGAACCATTAAAAAAAACATCTCACATCTGTCATGAATATCACTCAAACCCAATCCACGTCTACGAGCATAGCATGGCAATAATAAAAGCAACGTAGGAGTAACTCCCAAGGGTTTGAATAGAAAACAGGTAATAGGTACTACCTCAACTACTTCCCAATACCCACAGTTTAATTAGATCCTAATCATGCAAGTGTTTGAGGAAATAGATCTAATGCAATAAAAACTGGGTATGAACGGGGTATGATCAAAGTGTTACTTGCCTTGCTGATGATCCGCAAAACCTAGCGAGTCGAAGTAACAAGCGACACACTCCGGGTACTCTATCGTAAACAAACAAGCATACAATCAGTACTCATCTAATGCACAGGTAAAACTCGAATGAAAGATCCAACCAGAAAGTTCAACTTAAGAACTCCGGTTTGCAAAAAGAATCAACTCGAAAGAAGCAACGAAAGTCAAACGGCGAAAGAAAGAAACTTCGTTTGCTAATCTGGATCTAGGTCAAATTTTACTGTAGAAAAAACTTGTTTGAATAGGTTAAATGGAAAGAGAATTTCGAGACGAAACTCTAGGCGCTTGAATCGCTTGATTCCGATAAACGAGCGAGAAAATAAACAGAATCGAAGATTTGATCAAAGATCGAATATGAGAAAATAACGAGAAAAATCTGACGAAAAGAAAAACGGACGAACGGTTAAATAACAGACGTTCGTTAACAGAGAAAAACTGACGAACGCGTTCGTTAAAACGAACAGTTCGGTGAACACTCGCAAAATAATAAAACCGAAAAAACCGATCTAGGGTTTTTTTTAAACGAAGGGTTTTTTTTTTAAACGAAAACCGGCAAGGTCAACGGGCATCGGCAGTACCTCGACGGGCTACTCCGGCGAGGGCTCAGGGAGAACACTTTTATCTTGAAATTTTAGTGAGAGATCATCTTATAATGCTACCATCAATCAAAGCAAGATAAGATGCATAAAGGATTAACATCACATGCAATCAATATAAGTGATATGATATGGCCATCATCATCTTGTGCTTGTGATCTCCATCTCCGAAGCACCGTGCTCGTGATCTCCATCTCCGAAGCACCGTCATGATCACCATCGTCACCGGCGCGACACCTTGATCTCCATCGTATCATCGTTGTCGTCTCGCCAACTATTGCTTTTACGACTATCGCTACCGCTTAGTGATAAAGTAAAACAATTACATGGCGATTGCATTTCATACAATAAAGCGACAACCATATGGCTCCTGCCAGTTGCTGATAACTCGGTTACAAAACATGATCATCTCATACAATAAAATATAGCATCATGTCTTGACCATATCACATCACATCATGCCCTGCAAAAACAAGTTAGACGTCCTCTACTTTGTTGTTGCAAGTTTTACGTGGCTGCTACGGGTTTAGCAAGAACCGTTCTTACCTACGCATCGAAACCACAACGATAGTTTATCAAGTTGGTGCTGTTTTAACCTTAGCAAGGACCGGGCGTAGCCACACTCGGTTGAACTAAAGTGAGAGAGACAGACACCCGCCAGTCACCTTTAAGCAACGAGTGCTCGCAACCGTGAAACCAGTCTCGCGTAAGCGTACGCGTAATGTCGGTCCGGGCCGCTTCATCTCACAATACCGCGGAACCAAAGTATGACATGCTGGTAAGCAGTATGACTTATATCGCCCACAAATCACTCGTGTTCTACTCGTGCATAGCATCAACGCATAAAACCAGGCTCGGATGCCACTGTTGGGTAACGTAGTAATTTCAAAAAAAATTCCTACGCACACGCAAGATCATGGTGATGCATAGCAACGAGAGGGGAGAGTGTTCTCCACGTACCCTCGTAGACCGACAGCGGAAGCGTTATCACAACGCGGTTGATGTAGTCGTACGTCTTCATTATCCGACCGATCAAGTACCGAACGCACGGCACCTCCGAGTTCAGCACACGTTCAGCTTGATGACGTCCCTCAAACTCCGATCCAGCAGAGTGTTGAGGGAGAGTTTTGTCAGCACGACGGCGTGGTGATGATGATGATGTTCTACCGACGCAGGGCTTCGCCTAAGCTCCGCAACGATATTATCGAGGTGTAATATGGTGGAGGGGGGCACCGCACACAGCTAAAATATCGTATATCCAATTGTGTGTCCATGGGGTGCCCCCTGCCCCCGTATATAAAGGAGCAAGGGGGAGGCAGCCGGCCAAGGGGAGAGGCGCGCCAAAGGGGGGAGTCCTACTCCCACCGGGAGTAGGACTCCTCCTTTCCTTGTGGAGTAGGAGAAGGGAAGGGGGAAGGAGAAAGAAGGAAGGGGGCGCCCCCCCTCCCTAGTCCAATTCGGACTAGCTCATGGGGAGGGGTGCGGCCACCCTTTGGGGTCTTTCTCTCCTTTCCCGTCTGGCCCATTTATTGGAAATATGCCCTAGAGGCAATAATAAATGGTTATTATTATATTTCTTTGTTCATGGTAATTGTCTATTGTTCATGCTATAATTGTATTGTCCGGAAATCGTAATACATGTGTGAATACATAGACCACAACGTGTCCCTAGTAAGCCTCTAGTTGACTAGCTCGTTGATCAACAGATAGTCATGGTTTCCTGACTATGGACATTGGATGTCATTGATAACGGGATCACATCATTAGGAGAATGATGTGATGGACAAGACCCAATCCTAAGCATAGCATAAAAGATCGTGTAGTTTCGTTTGCTAGAGCTTTTCCAATGTCAAGTATCTTTTCCTTAGACCATGAGATCGTGCAACTCCCGGATACCGTAGGAGTGCTTTGGGTGTGCCAAACGTCACAACGTAACTGGGTGACTATAAAGGTGCACTACGGGTATCTCCGAAAGTATCTGTTGGGTTGGCACAGATTGAGACTGGGATTTGTCACTCCGTATGACGGAGAGGTATCTCTGGGCCCACTCGGTAATGCATCATCATAATGAGCTCAATGTGACTAAGGCGTTAGTCACGGGATCATGCATTGCGGTACGAGTAAAGAGACTTGCCGGTAACGAGATTGAACAAGGTATTGGGATACCGACGATCGAATCTCGGGCAAGTAACATACCGTTGGACAAAGGGAATTGTATACGGGATTGATTGAATCCTCGACATCGTGGTTCATCCGATGAGATCATCGTGGAACATGTGGGAGCCAACATGGGTATCCAGATCCCGATGTTGGTTATTGACCGGAGAGGCGTCTCGGTCATGTCTGCATGTCTCCCGAACCCGTAGGGTCTACACACTTAAGGTTCGGTGACGCTAGGGTTGTAGAGATATGTGTATGCGGAAACCCGAAAGTTGTTCGGAGTCCCGGACGAGATCCCGGACGTCACGAGGAGTTCCGGAATGGTCCGGAGGTAAAGAATTATATATAGGAAGTCAAGTTTCGGCCACCGGGAAAGTTTCGAGGGTTACCGGTATTGTAACGGGACCATCGGAAGGGTCCCGGGGGTCCACCGGGTGGGGCCACCTATCCCGGAGGGCCCCGTGGGCTGAAGTGGGAAGGGAACCAGCCCCTAGTGGGCTGGGCGCCCCCCCATGGGCCTCCCCCCATGCACCTAGGGTTGGAAACCCTAGGGTGGGGGGGCTTCCCACTTGCCTTGGGGGGCAAGGCACCCCCTTGGCCGCCGCCCCCCCACCCTAGATGGGTTTGGCCGGCGCCCCCTCTCCCAGGGGGCCTATATAAAGGGGGGGGAGGGAGGGCAGAAATATATCAGCCTTGGGCGCCTCCCTCCTCCGCTGCTACACCTCTCCCTCTCGCAGAAGCTCGGCGAAGCCCTGCCGAGACCCGCTACATCCACCACCACGCCGTCGTGCTGCTGGATCTCCATCAACCTCTCCTTCCCCTTGCTGGATCACGAAGGAGGAGACGTCGCTGCACCGTACGTGTGTTGAACACGGAGGTGCCATCCGTTCGGCACTCGGTCATCGGTGATTTGAATCACGGCGAGTACGACTCCGTCATCCACGTTCATTGGAACGCTTCCGCTCGCGATCTACAAGGGTATGTAGATGCACTCCTTTCCCCTCGTTGCTAGTATACTCCATAGATGCATCTTGGTGAGCGTAGGAAAATTTGAGAATTATGCTACGATTCCCAACACCATTAAGGCCCAATACGAATTCCCGTAACTCTCCGGTACTCCAAAAAATACCCGAATCACTTGGAACCTTTCCGAAGTCCGAATATAGTCATCCAATATATCGATCTTTACGTCTCGGCCATTTTGAGACTTCTCGTCATGTCCCCGATCTCATCCGGGACTCCGAACTCCTTGGGTACATCAACATACATAAACTCATAATAAAACTGTCATCGTAACGTTAAGCGTGCGGACCCTACGGGTTCGAGAACTATGTAGACATGACCGAGACACCTCTCCGATCAATAACCAATAGCGGAACCTGGATGCTCATATTGGTTCCCACATATTCTACGAAGATCTTTATCGGTCAGACCGCATAACAACATACGTTGTTCCCTTTGTCATCGGTATGTTACTTGCCCGAGATTCGATCGTCGGTATCTCGATACCTAGTTCAATCTCGTTACCGGCAAGTCTCTTTACTCATTCCGTAATACATCATCCCGCAACTAACTCATTAGTCACAATGCTTGCAAGGCTTATAGTGATGTGCATTACCGAGTGGGCCCAGAGATACCTCTCCGACAATCGGAGTGACAAATCCTAATCTCGAAATACGCCAACCCAACAAGTACCTTTGGAGACACCTGTAGAGCACCTTTATAATCACCCATTTACGTTGTGACGTTTGGTAGCACACAAAGTGTTCCTCCGGTAAACGAGAGTTGCATAATCTCATAGTCATAGGAACATGTATAAGTCATGAAGAAAGCAATAGCAACATACTAAACGATCGGGTGCTAAGCTAACAGAATGGGTCAAGTCAATCACGTCATTCTCCTAATGAGGTGATCTCGTTAATCAAATGACAACTCATGTCTATGGCTAGGAAACATAACCATCTTTGATTAACGAGCTAGTCAAGTAGAGGCATACTAGTGACACACTGTTTGTCTATGTATTCACACATGTATTATGTTTCCGGTTAATACAATTCAAGCATGAATAATAAACATTTATCATGATATAAGGAAATAAATAATACTTTATTATTGCCTCTAGGGAATATTTCCTTCAACCCCTCTCAGCCGCACCGCCCCGCTGCCTTTGTGTGCATGACATGTGGGCTAACTGAAATGCGGCGAGCGTCAAGTTTCTACCACAACCACATGCGATTCCCATGACGCCACTCGAACCCATGACACCACACGTCCCCCGACCTGCGGATCACCCCTCTCGGCCCCACTGCCCCTCTACCTTCGGGAGAATTACATGTGGACCAGCCACCTATCGGGTCCACATGTTATTGACTCAAAGGCAGGTGTCGTAAGGCGCTGAAGCTCAGACCCGAGGGCCCCGAGAGGTAAATGTAACTCCTGCGCCAGGCCTTGTGGTGCTACCGCTGCACGAACTCGTGGCAAACTCGAGATTTGTTTCTTTACTATACATGCACGCAATGATTTAATGGACATTGTAATCTCAACATGTGATGGGGAGCTCTAAATTTGAATTTGAATCTTATAAAACGAAAAAATTCAAAACAAATAAACTGGGAGAGAGGGAGTATACCGTTGGATGTGTCCCATACGAAACAAGTCCCCTGGTTTGTCACCGTGAAGATGCAGTTAGAAAGGAGCACAACGTCTTCGTACTCATACGGCAAAAAATCGGCCGCAGACATCATCGTCCACCTTTGACCGCCATATGCAAGGTTCGTGCTATCTTCTTCAATCTCACCGTGGTTCCATCGTACCAATTCAGGCGGTGCCCCATTGCATGGCTGATCCCAATGTTGGACAAAGGTTCTACGGGAACGGTGTCACCGTTGTAAATGTTGTGCAAATTGATGTTGGTACCCTCCTGTACATATGCAAGCCAATCTCCACTCACACCGAGCCTAACCTGTGAAACAGTGGGCAGGGGGAGAATTAGGAAATGAACACAGAAGTAGTCTTTAGAATGCATTTACTACGTGATGAAACTCATCTTACCTGCTCATCGGACGAAATCCGAGTGCCCCTCAATGTCGGCATCTCAAGGGGCCTCAACTTGCAACTATGGCCGTGCCGCACTGGAGAGACCCCCAAGGAAACATCCTCGTGCGTTGCACAGAACATCAAGATGCATTTGTATGAGTAGTTTATCTTGTGAGAGAAAAGGGTAAACGAGGGAAGGCCTTATTTGCAATGTGGAGAGGGGTGTAGGTTTCTTTTTGCAAAATTGCCACAGTTAATCTTCCTATCCATCAGATATAAATCGGACGACCTATAAAAAATCAGGGTTGGTGATGATGGTGTGCCTGCCATCCTGCAATATGGGTCGTCCGATCTATATCTAACGGATAGGAAGGAAACTATGACAATTTACCCGCACTCCTCTCCACATTTGAAGATAAGGCCTTCCTTCTTTCATCCTTTTCTCCCACATGAGCTTGATGTTCCGTGCAACGCACGGGCATCTTGCTAGTATAAAAGGGGTGTGGGTATTTTTTTTGCAAAATTGCCATAGTTTCCTTCCTATCCATCAGATATAAATCGGACGGCCTATACTGTAG
The DNA here is from genome assembly GCF_018294505.1 of Triticum aestivum. NCBI lineage: Eukaryota > Viridiplantae > Streptophyta > Magnoliopsida > Poales > Poaceae > Triticum > Triticum aestivum. Next base: position 399,960,498 of record NC_057811.1, read on the forward strand.
GATGGCAGGCACACCATCATCAACAACTCTGTTTTTTATAAGAGTAGAGTAGAGATAGAGATAGAGATAGAGACTACTACTCCCAATGTGCTAGCCCGTGCGTTGCAATGGATCCAAAGTAGTAGAATAATACTTGTTCACGGGCCTGAAATATAAACACTCTAGTTTTGATATACATATATCAGTAAAAGTAAATCATGCTTCACTCAAAATATATTCCTCGGGCTATTTTGATGGTTTGAAGATAACAGGTTTTATAAAAATTGGAGCTGTTCTTTTAACATTTTGTAGCGTGGCACGGCATCCGGTGCACCTAATCGTCTGGAAAAAAATTGAGTTTGGGTCGGTGGCACACCCTGCGGCAAGATGCCCATGTGGCCTTCTTCTATAACTAGCAACATGCTCGTGCATTGCGGGGAACATCAAGATGCATTTTTTTACAAAACACCTGTTGTGGTTGACCCTTGCAGGAGTAATCCCATGTGTAAAAACTAATGATATCTCGAGAATTTTATCGGAAAAATGGTATCTTTGGAACAAGTTTTCTCTACTACTGCTCCTTGCAGTGAGCGGTATGCAATGCATGTGACAGCAGACAGGACAGCTTGTCCATGGAAGATGAACCACGACGACCATCACGTTTCTTGTTTCTACCACTGCCACACCCACACGCGATTCCCACGACGCCGCTCCAACCCACGGCACGACGTCCCCCGACGTGCGCCTCATCCCTCTCGGCCCCACCGCTCCTCTGCCTTTGTGTGCATGACATGCGGGCCAGCTGAACTGCGGCGACCATCAACTTTCTACCACAGCCGCACCCGATTGGACGCGGTTTGCCTGCTCCGACCCGTACTTCCGCACCATCGAATTTTCATCCAGCAGCTATGACACATTTCGTCCCGGGCATCAATCCTCAGCTGGAGTACTTCTGTACTACAAGTAGTACCCGCCGGTGTGGCCATCTACACCTCGTAACACCTCGATGCCCAGCTTTGGCACCCTCGCCACGGCCACGCCACCACCGGCCGGTTCATCTCGAACGAGTGAGTCGCGAACCACGCCACCACCATGAGAATGACATGTGGGCCAGCCGCATTTAAGGTCCGCATGTCATTGACTCATAGGCCGGTGCACTAAGCCATTGAAGCTCGGTCCCATGGGCCCCAAGAGGGAAATCTAACTCCTGTGGCAGGCCTTGTGGTGCTCCCGCAGTACGAGCTCGTGCCAAACCCGGATGAGATTTGGTAACCAGCTAGTACTCTACACGTGCATTGCACGCATGAGATTTGGTAACCAAATCTCTACTCTCTATATCTATATCTATATCTATATATCTATATACTCTTATAAAAACAGAGTTGGGGATGATGGTGTGCCTGCCATCCTGCAATATAGGCCATCCGATTTATATATGACAGATAGGAAGGAAACTATGGCAATTTTGCCAAAAAATGCCCACACCCCTCTCCACATTTGCAAATAACACCTTCTCTTGTTCATCCTTTTCTCCCACAACATAAACTACTCATACAAATGCATCTTGATTTTCCGTGCAACGCATGCGCATCTTGCTAGTTATGAATAAATAACACCCTATCAACGAGCCCCATCAGACACCATATTTCTTGGCTTCCGTGCTATAGCTAGATCTTGCCCTCGTTTCTGTTTTCTAACATGGCGATGGGCGGGGTGCGGTTTGCCAATGGTCGGTTTGCTCAACGGCGGTCCCACATGAAAGTGAAAATGCTACCACGCCTTCCCTAGCTATGTGGCGTGCCGGACGGACCGTGGAGTACTCCCGATTCCCGGGCGTGTGGGGGTGCGACGCGAACGCGGCAGGCCTTTTCCTTTTACTGGCAACATGTCCGTCCGTTGCGACAGATCCAAAGTAGTAGAATAGTAGTACTTGTTCGCAAACTTGAAAGAAATCACTCTTGTTTTGATATACTCCTAATATATTACTTTTCACTGAAAATATATTTCTCAGGCTGTTTTGATGAGGTGAGGGAGGGATGTGGTTGCTTTCAAGATAATAAGGGGTTTTCTGCAAATTCGAGCAGAGAAGTGGGCTATTATTGCAAAAATGCCACAACTTACCTCACAGCCGTTAGATGCAGATCTAATGGCCAGAAACGACGGATGGCAGACACACCACCATCACCAACTGAGTCTTTTATAGGAGTAGGAGTAGAGAAAAATGTATAAATTGTAACATTTGGTTCTGCTCCTTGGCATGATCGATAGATAGAACTAATGATTGGAAACGCTAGGGCGGGGATATTTCCGCTAGATAAGTAGGGTACGTAGTAGCTAGGTTGGCGCATCGTCGGTTTGGTCACATGCGGTCCGACATGTTCTAGTGTTTCTAGCAAGATGCCCGTGCGTTGCACGAAGTTGATGGAAAAGGTAAGCACAACTTATAAATTGACGGATGGAGTACTAGTTACAGTGATGCATATAATTAAGCAAAGGGATCGCACATGTCGGTATTGACTGGAACGAGAATGCAATAGCACAATAATAATCAAGGCTACGATGATGCGATCGCAGTGGTGGTTACAGGAGGCAAGAAGAAAGATGCATCCATCAACGTACGACCTCCTCCTCCTCAACTTAGTGCGCAGGGCCACCGACCGGCGGCTAAGGAGCGACGGCTTTTGTGGCGAGGTCAAGGTGCTTCTCAGCAAAGGCATCCAAGGCTTCCAGCTGGTTGAGGCACGCCAATGTCATAGCGCCCTCAATGGCCTTGTAGATACCTATGTACACGATTTTCTCATACATGTGGATGTGTAGGTCAACGAATTCTTGCAGGGTGAGGTGCCTCGCGGTGAGCGCGACCTCCAGGTGGATATTCTTCGTCGCGTCGGCGGGCAGTCGCAGGGCCACCAGTGCTTGACAGAGGTTCCGGCCATGGAGGCCGATTAGGGTGGCAGGCAATGAGGAGCCCGGGCCCGCGGGCTGGAGGAGTACGACGATGTCGTCCCCGAGCTTCTTGAGGACGGTGAACTTGTTGGTGGTGGCAATGATCATCTGGTCCAAGTGAGAGTCGTAGTTGGCGTCGACGGCGGCCATCCAGCAGCCGGTCGCGAACACCGTCTCGAGACGATCCTCGGCGCCATGCCGCAGGCCGGCGTCGTGGACCATCTGGCACAGCCGCTTGCCGCTCGCGCGCATTGCCGTCATGGGCCTGGAGTGAGCACTTTTGCGCTTAGTGTAGGTGCTTAGGCAAATGCTTAGGTGCGTATGATGTGGTAGATGCATTAGAATGGAGGGGCGACTTTATATGAGTGGAAACTGGGTTGCATTCACATTGTGCAGCCTCTTTTCCCGGTCCTCCTCCCATTACTTCCCTCATGCATGCACGATTCTAATTGAAGGAGGATGCATCATTGGCCGTTCAACATTTCGGGAACTGCTACCCCTCCCTCGTCTGCATTAAAGCCGTATCGGGAACTGCGCCGCCTGCTGTCAAATCGAATAGTACTGCGCCGCCCGCTGCACGGCCAACTGAACACGCCTCCTCGCCTCCATCAAACCCCTCCATTAAACCCGCATGCAAACCGAGAAACCTACTCCGGCCACACGTCTGTTCATGAGCGGGCCGGAATTAAACGCAACACCGGCCGAGCTCCTCCCGTCCGCCCTCAGTTTAAACTAGGCCAGACACCGGCCAAGCTCCTACCGTCCGCCCTCTATTTAAATGAGGCTAGACAGACAGCGGGCAAGAATCGCACCCCTCACCGCTCCCCCGTCTCCTCCTTCACCATTTTCTCCACTCTTTCGATGGCTTCCCAGGAGCCATTCTCTGGCATACTACCCGGCTGGGTGGCCCGCCGAGCCCTCTGGATACGGGCAAGGCCGCTCGGTGCTTCATCAGCCTTGCTTGGCCCGACGGAGCCAGCTGCCGCCCCAATCTGGCGTGTGGTTCAGCAACTCACCGCTTCAGTTCAGCTCGATGAGGAGTGGCGAGTTGCTCCACGCCGGCACGGCGGCGAGCACGCCGATATGGGTGTCATCGCTGTCGCGTCGTACCGTGCCACCAGTGTTTGCGGTGGCCGCGCCTCCCGTGTCTGTGGGCGCGCCTCCCGTGCCTTGCGGCAACGCCATGCAGGCAGAGACAGAAGCCGGGTGCCTGGAGAGCGACGAGTTGGTGGCCAGCTTCTCTGTGTCCGCCGCCATCATCGAGGAGAAGTAGAACATGGGAGGCCGCCGCCACTTGGGTGCCATGAAGGCCACCACCGAGGCGACGTCTGCGCATTCAGGTGGTTTCTTTGCTGCTTCGTCTCTTCCGAGGACCTTCGTCGACCCCGCAAGTCTCTTCCGGACATGAGGAAGACAAAAGGGATCCACGGGCGGCCATTTAGATTAGGTACTCCCTCTCTGGCTGGCGGGAAATATTTGTTCTAAGAATGGATAAATTGGATGTATCTATAACTAAAATAAGTCTAGATACATCCATTTCTAGGACAAGTATTTCCCGACAGAAGGAGTATTAATTATACCAAGAGAGCCGGATTAGCACCACTTAGTTCATGTAAATGTAATGAAATCCATCATGTTTATATGAAGATCCGGCTTTTTTATATGAAATCTGCATGCTTATATGAAAACAGTCCGTGTTTGCACGAATTTCATCTGGTTGGTTAGAGTTCTGAAAATGTATGCCGCTGGCGTTTGTTGTCGTCCTCCACGGAAGGAAGCGGGAGAAAATTTGCCAGCTGCCGTTGGAGATGCTCTGATGCTGGAAATAATAGTCACATCCAATCCATTTGAGTTAATTGCGTGTATGATTCTCCCTCTATAAAAAGTTAATTGCATGTACAGGGTACACGTGACTTGCAGGGTGGCTACAGCTTCATACAGAAAGTTAAAAAGAAACAAGTCCATCCTTAATCTTGTATTATAAGTACTCTGTGGGTTCCACTGTCAGTACAGTAGCAAAACAAGTATATATTAAATAAGTAATATATAATATAAAAATCTAAAGTTAAAGACAGAATTCAAACTCAGGTCATCGCGTTGCGAGCATCCGCCGCTAACCAGTCCAACACATTTTTGTTGTAGACCATGCTGGAGATATATCTCCATGTCTACTCCTATACTCCATCCGTTCCTAAATATTTGTCTTTTCAGATTTCAAATGGAGTACCACATACGGATGTGTATGTAGACATATTTTAGAGTGTAGATTCACTCATTTTGCACCGTATGTAGTCACTTGTTGAAATCTCTAAAAAGATAAATATTTAGGAGCGGAGGGAGTAGAAAACAGAGTTGGTGATGATGGTGTGCGTGCCATCCTGCAATATAGGCCGTCGGATTTATATCTAATGGATAGGAAGGAAACTATCACAGTTTTGCAAAAAGATACCCACACCCCTCTCCACGTTTGCAAATAAGGCCTTCCCTCGTTCATCCTTTTCTCTACTCTTACTAGCAATGTGGCCGTGCATTGCAACGGATCCAAAATAGAATAATACATGTTCACAAACTTGAAAGAAAAACACTCTAGTTTGGTGTAAATATCACTAAAAATATACTCGTATTAGGTTTCACTCAAAATATATTCCTTGTGGCTGTTTTGATGAGGTGGGGGAGGGATGTGGTTGGTTTCGAGATACTAAGGGGTTTCTGCAAATTGGAGCACATAAGTGGGGTCTTGTTGCAGAAATGCCACAACTTACATCATAGTCGTTAGATGCAGATCTGATGGTCAGAAATGACGGATGGCAGACACACCATCATCACCAACTGAGCCTTTTATAGGAGTTAGAGATAAAAACAGAGTTGGTGATGATGGTGTGCCTGCCATCCTGCAATATAGGCCATCCGATTTATATCTGACGGATAGGAAGTAAACTATGGCAATTTTGCAAAAAGATACCCACACCCCTCTCCCCATTTGCAAATAAGGCCTTCCCTCGTTCATCCTTTTCTCTCGCAAGATAAACTACTCGTATAAATGCATCTTGATGTTCCGTGCAACGCATGGGCATCTTGCTAGTCTCTCACAAGATAAACTACTCATACAAATGCATCTTGATTTTCCGTGCAACGCACGGGCATCTAGCTAGTTTCTTTTAAAATAGTTACTGTGATAATTGGGTTGAAGTGATATATTATATGTCTGGCCCGAATGATTTCAGATTCACTAGTAGTAACAAAGAAAAGGTTGTCTTGTTAATTAACAGAAAACAGGGTGAAAACTATCACATGAGGCCGGTGAAAACAAGGCACATTTGGTTCGGCGTCATCATCACTATAACTGTGCGCGCGCGAGGAGTCTACATATCGAGGGGGCTACGAAGAAAAAGATGTATCTCGTGTGTTTGAGCGAGGCACAGAGACACAATGTTTGAGAGAGAAACCGATTGACAGATTAATATCAGATCAAGTTGTCACCCTTCTGCTGTCATTGTTGGGGTTGGGGGTGGGGAAGGGGAGGGAGAGAAAGACTATCGAGAGTGTGCGCGGTAGGCACAGAGGCACAACTAGCGAGTGTGTGTGTGTATCTGTGTGTGTTTGAAAGAGGAGTAGATAGATTACTATCAAGATCGAAGTGCCACCCTACTCCTTCGGTGTCGGGTAGTGTGTGTGTGTGTGTGTGTGTGTTTGAGAGAAGCCAGTCGATAGATCAGTATCGAGATTGAGGTGTCATCCTACTCCTTCGGTGTCGGGAACTGTGCGTGTGTGGGTGGGTGGGTGGGGGGGGGGGGCAGTGACACTTACATATCTCTACTCTTATAAAAAACAGAGTTGGTGCTGATGGTGTTCCTGCCATCCTGCACTATAGGCCATCCGATTTATATCTAACGGATAGGTAGGAAACTATGGCAATTTTGCAAAAAGATACCCCCACCCCTCTCCACATTTGTAAATAAGGCATTCCCTCGTTCATTTTTTTCTCCCACAAGATAAACTAATCATACAAATGCATCTTGATGCTCCGTGCAACGCATGGGCATCTTGCTAGCAGGGAGAAGGAGTTTGTGTGGCCAATATCTATATTAAGGGATAGGTAGATAGGATGTGTGCGAGGCATACTTAAAGCATCATGGAGATAAACAAACGGTGTGCATGCAAGTGCCGGAAAAATGAAGCAATAAACAATGTCTACGTGCGCGTGTGTGTGTGAGAGAGAGAGATAGAGAGAGAGCGAGATCTCAAAACGAAAGGTGCTCTGCTGGAATCCCATTGTATGTATTCATATGGTTCCGGAACTCGAGTTAACCTTAGGCATATGTGTGAGAGACATAATTATCCTTTGAGACATTAGTGGCTGTGGGTGGGCGGAATTAAAGGGGTGGGCATGTTCGACAGAGAGAGCGTGTGTGTTTCTATGTGAGAGACTTATAGGATGGGGTAGAAAGACAAATTCTAACCTTGACGGGGGGAGAGAAATAGACAAAGTGCGCGTGTGTGATTCTGATGCCCATGGGGAAATGAGATATGTATGCGTGTGAGAGAGATTGCACAATTCATTCACGTATCACTATCTAGCAATTGTGGACGTGCATCGCTTGAACATAAATCAATATCTACTTCGTATCGTGGCTAAAGGTACAATATCGATTCAACGCTATAATTGGACACTCACATATCACTTTTTTTCTATCTAAATAAACCTTTTCAATTTTGCATGCCAAAGTTACAGTGATGTTTCTTCAAACAACCAATGTAGCTATCATGTACATGCACCATTGTTACTCTTGCATTCAAATTCATTAGTCTTGGATGATTTAAGGTTCTATTATGAAGTAATATATGTAATATTCATATATGAATTCAACGGTACGCAATTTATGAAATGGAGGCTATGTAATCATATGAGGTAACACTTTTCAGTAGCGGACTACAATATCCATTTCTTTTGTGGGACTACAATATCCATTTCTGTTTGTGCACCTCTACACTAACACATCAATGCATTATGTTTAACGTAAATAACCAATGGCACTAAATTATCTATTTACACGAGAAATACATAGGCTGAGCGTTTGATCCCTTATTTGCGAACGCGCCTCTACATCCATACTATTGGCCGCGCCCGTGTGAATGTCCAAGCCATCGGCGCATCATCCCAAGTTATTGTCTTTTTTCTAGGGTGGACTTCACACCAGTTATTAACTGCTGACGCGTGCCCCGTGTACACAGTCTCGCATGACCTTCCCGCTAGCACGGTCCAAAATTAGTTGAAACTGGATACAAACGATCCCGTGGGGGGAAAAATCTCCTGCCTCCTTCTAAAATTTCCGCCACCTAGTCTTTAGCATGCGAAATTCCCCTTTTGTCCTTGGTGCGCGGAGAACAACAGTAACAATACCACCCTCATCTACATAATAGGTCGGGGCTGCTTTGGTAACTTTCGGTTCCCCCCACCACACGGCACCCCCATTTCCTCTCCCCCTCCCGCAAAAACGACTAACTCCACAGCACCAGAGCATCTCACATCACGCTGTTCGTACTTCATCGGCCTTTCTACCCCTCCTCTCTCGAAACCCTAGACTGCTCATCCATCGGCGTACTAGAGCCCATTCACTGCCAGCGGCATCCACCTCGCTGGATCTGCTTCTGCGGCCGCATCTACCCCTCCCACCTCCACTAGAAACAAGTAGACTGCTCATCCACCACTGTACCACAGCCCATTCAGTGCCGGCCTTGTCCACGGCGCCGGATCTGCTTCGCAGGTACTCTCGTCAACCGCAGCGCATCAGCAGCGGCTCATTCGTACTCCCCACCGAAGAAGCTTCGTCCACACCCCCCCGGAGCCGCCCCACCGACGGCCTCTGATCCTCTTCGCCGACACCTTCCTCAACCCTACCGGAGCCGCTTTGCCGACACCATCGTCAACCCTACCGGAGTAGCTTCACCTATACCATTCTCAACTCTACCAGGGCCGCTTTGCCAACTCACAAGTCCACAACCACAGACCCGCTTCATCACACCCTCATCCAACCTACCGGAGCAGCTTCGGACGCCCCGTCCACGGCCGCAGATCCGCATCGTCGACACCATCCTTAACCCAACCACCGGAGCAGCTCACCGTCGCCCTCGTCCATGGCCACAGATCCGCTTCGCCCACACCGTAGTCCACCCTACCGGAGCCGGTCCACAAACACCCTACTCGACGGTTCTAGATCTCCTTACCGGACCACGACAGCCAGTGCAGCGTCATCACCCTGGACGTTTCTAACCTGATTCCCACCGTCTGGCAAGATGCCAACCACGCGCCACGGCCTAGGTACTTGTCACCTTTAAACCCGTCCAGCATCACCTGCCCGATGTACTTCAAATATACTAATAGGTCGCTGTTACCTTTATGCAGCTGGCAAAAACTACAAGGATGATGTTTCTTCTGGATCTAACAGCTTGGCCAACCAAGATCCTGGACTGAGGCATTGCTATGATCTTGTAAGTGCATCTCTCTCTTGTATTGTTGTGTGCCTGCCAACGTGCTTTGCTAGGATTTTTGACCAGTAATCCCTTTGTGCAGACAATGATTTCTACTACTAGCTGCTAAATTAGATATGTAGATGTCATACATGATACTACATCGTACCTCCGTTCCTAAATATAAGTCTTTCTAGAGATTCCACTATAGGCTACATACAGAGCAAAATGAGTGAATCTACACTCAAAAATGCATCTATATACATCTGTATGTGGTCCATACTGGAATCTCTACAAAGACATATATTTAGGAACAGAGGCAGTACATTACACAAAATCGTAGGTGGCATGTAGGAATTCCAGTGCACCACATTAGGCTCCCTTAGAGTGCCTGCTAGTCCAGCACACAGAGTCATGGCTAGTTTATGCTACGCACACAATCATTAATAGGTGTTTAAATATGCGCAAGGGATACGCAATGTATTATCATCTAGAGATGTCTGAAATTAGCCATGTGAATTTGCAGATAGGGTTACACAATGAAAAAGTACAAGATGTATGTGGCAATTTCATGGAACATGGCAAAAAAAGAAGAGGCAGCGGTGAGCCTATACAGTGTGCTATGGTAGGTCACTTCTCCATTGCAATCATCGTGACATGTTATTTGTATGTCAGTTCTATTGGCCAAGTTTCTTAGGGATAGTTATTATGAGTTATCCTAAGAAAATAAGCACCTGTGAATATAAGCTCCAGGTAATAAGCCAACCAGTTCTTTTCATTGTGTTCCTTTTCAGCTTAACTTTGGTATGATCAGTGAAAAGTCTAGATTGCATTATATTTTTTCACTTTGCTGCCCATATGAAAAATAATTTGACTTGCAAACATCACAAATTGAACCCAGTGTAGTAATTAATATGACAGGAAAACAGACCATCACTATTTGTTCAAAATGCAAATACAAAGATACCATCTACTTTGGTCAATGTCTTCCATAGAGATCCCATTGCCTAATTTAAATGAAGAACGCAGGACCCACATTTAAATGAATAACAATTATTTATTGAAATTCGATGGTCCAAGTGGCTGGTTATTATCATATAGCAGCACCACCTGAAAGCATCATATAGCAGCAGCAGCAGCTCATAGCAACTCATCATACAGCAGCAGCAGTAGTGTGCAATTCATCATATACCAGCAGCAGCTCATAGCAATTCATCATATAGCAGCAGGAGGAGCAGCTCATAGCAATTCATCATATAGCAGCAACAGGAGCATCTCATAGCAATTCATCATATAGCAGCAGCAGGAGCAGCTTATAGCAACTCATCATATAGCAGCAGCAGCTCATAGCAATTCATCATATAGCAGCAGTAGCTCATAGCAATTCATCATATAGCAGCAGCAGGAGCAGCTCACAGCAATGCATCATATAGTAGCAGCAGAAGCAGCTCATAGCAATTCATCGTACAGTGGATCAGAATGAAAATTTGGAAAAAAACAGATCCTTCAACAACACCTCAAGGCAACGGCCTGGGATGAGGGGACGGGGAATAAGGTGCCTTCTGCTGCAGTGTGGCATCAGCCGTAGTTGTGCGGTGCCCGCCGGAGTAGTGCATTGGACGGACCACAGTGGAGCAGTTGCTGGAGACCATGAGAATGAGGGGCGGCGCCAGAGGGAGGAACAGCCAGGGAAATTTGCCCCTACCTGCCGGCCATGTAGCCTAGCTAGACAAAGCATCGTCGAGGACCAGGCCAGATGGGACCAGAGGCGACGGCTCGCTGGAGGAACCCTAGGGCTGCAGGCAGGGGATCGAGGTATAGGGAAAGGGGAGAGGAGATGCAAGCGGGCAGGGCAATGAACGCTTGCATGTTTGTTTTTACTTGAGGGTCAGGTGTGACGCAGGCGTGAGCAGTTGCATTTTGAGTGTAATAAAGGCAGACAACAGAGTCATTTCACTATTCCCCTTCCCTTCAATTTTTAGTGAGCTTCTACCCGAAACACCACCCTCCAAAGCAAAATAAGTTAAGCCCAAGCCCATAACTCAAAAATGACTTCTTTACATCTTTATGGCTTATTTTGACAATAAGCCCTGAAAAGGCGGAATCGAACTGGCTCTTAACCTGCAATTCAATTGTGCGTGCAATGATGAATCACTCCTGCCTGCTATAGTCACTACAAAAAAAAGACACATCCGTGACATTTTGGGCCTAACGAATTTTTTTCTGTCATACTTATGACACTTCTATGACAACAATTGTGACAAAACCCAGTATCATCATAGATGTGGTGGGCTCCTACTTCTATGATAGAAAATGGGCTTTTCGTCCTGGGCGGGCCAGAGACGCAGCTGCATGACATTCTTTGGGCCGTCCATGACGGAAAAAACCGTGGTAGAAGCGAGGGCGAGGAAAATATCGGGGTGTTCCCGGTTACGGTGGGTGGTCGGGGCCGGGCGATGCATGTTTCTCTCGTACACAAACGCGCGTGGGTGCGAGGCGTTGGGCTCTAACTGGACCCGAGCGATTGCACTGCATGCTACGTGTTACTGAACCCGAGCGATCGATCGATGGCTGTTAACTGAACCCAATCGAGCGATTCCTTTGCTACTGCTGCTAACTAAAGTCGATCGATGCTGCCTCTGGATGAACAGTGAGCGTTGCTGGGGGGTTTGGATGAACAGTTCCCGGTGGGGGTGGATGAACAGGACCCCATGGTGTTGCCTCTGGATGAACAGGACCCCGATCGCTCGAGCCGGTTGGGGCTGGATGAACAGGACCCCGTGGAGGCCTGGATGAACAGGACCACCCCGTGGAGGGCTGGATGAACAGTACATGGTGGAGGGCTGGATGAACAGTAGCCCGTGGAGGGGTGGTTGAACAGGAGCCTGTGGAGAGGGTTGGTTGAACAGTAGCCGGTGGAGTAGCGGGCGGTGGAGGCTGGATGAACAGGAGCCCCGTGGATGAACAGTCGCAGGTGGAGGCTGGAGGAGGTCGACAGTGGATGAACAGTAGCCCGTGGAGGCTGGAGGGGGTCGACGGTGGAGATGAACATTATCCCGTGGAGTCCCGTTTTGCGGTACGCCACACCCCTCTCGATGAACAGGACCCCTGTTTCGACCGTAGCGCTCCAACACAAGTCCGTTTCCTCCGTTTTGCAGTATGCTACACCCCTCCCGATGAACAGGACCCCCGTTTCGACTGTAGGAGGTCCGTTTCCTCCGTTTTGCAGTACACCAGACCCCCTCCTGATGAACAGGATCCCATTTCGAACATGACCGGTCGAACACAAGGCCGTTTCCTCCGTTCTGCGGTACGCCAGGCCTCGTTTCCATCGGTTGTTCCGTCCAAGCCCTCCCGATGAACACGATGACGCATTCCGTTCTGACCTAGCCGGTTGGCTCCCCATGAACACGATGACGACGTTGTTTCTCCGTTCCGACCCAGCCATGTACACGAGCCCTGACCGTACGTACGCACGAGTAGGCATTCGAGACCCTGCCCGTATGTACGTACGTGGCCGTATTTTCTTTCTTGCACACTGGCCGCTGTACGTACGTGTACATGCTACATGCGCGCCTCTACTACGACACGTGCGCGCTCTACATCAACCAGTATGTACGTACACATTCGCGACCAGAATGGCAACGCTACCTATGCTTCGACCGGGTGGGTCCCGACTGTCAGGCACTTCCTTGCGTGAGAAGATATAGCTGGTGGGTCCCAGCAGTCAGGGGGCGAATCATTTTTTTGCCCGGACACACTTCCTTGCGTGCGGAGATGTAGCTGCTGGGTCCCAGCAGTCAGGGGGGAAATGTTTTTTCGCGAAACACGGTGGCCCGTTCGGTGGGTCCCCGCTGTCAGGTGCAGGAATAATTATTTTGCGCGTAATAAGGAGGCACTTCCTTGCGGCTGCTGTGGACCCAGCTGTCAGCCTCTCCACGTATAGTACTCTTCCGATGGAAGTCGGTCGTTGACCACATTGACCAGGCCGCGCTGAGAGCACCAAGGCGGTGGACGACGGCGAGGCCTAGGAAGGGGATGACGCGGTGCCAGGGAAGACGCGGCAGTGGATGCCCACGCGGAGAGGAGTACGAAGGTTCACTGGTTCGGCTGCGGTGTGAGGCTGCCATCGCCGCAGAATAACAAGGGGTGTGGGTGAGTACATGGATGGCCTGACCAGTGGTGGGAGTAGTAGGGGGCAGTGAGGCCTCCGCGGCATCACAACTGGCCATGGGAGGTAGGAGCACGCAGCACGGCCGGCGCTGGTTTGGGCGGCTGGAGCAAGAAGACCAGAGGTTGAAGAAGCACTACGGCCGTTGGATGGATATCGTACAGTCACTGGAGCTAAAATCGTTCATATATTGACTAAGTTGACAAAGCCCTCCATCCCTGTCAACTTAGTAGGCCCACAAGTCAGCCTCCCACTGTGGTGGGTCCCAGCTGGCAGGGGGTATTCATTGTTTTGTGCGCAATAAGGAGGCACTTCCTTGCGTGCGAAGATATAGTTGGTGGGTCCGACCTGTCAGCGGAGGGAACGTTTTTTCGCGAAATACAGAGGCCCTTCCGGCGGGTCCCAGATGTCAGGTGGAGGAATCATTATTTTGCGCGTAATAAGGAGGCATTTCCTTGTGTGCGACCGTGGACCCAGCTGTCAGCCTCTCCACGTACAGTCCACTTCCGATGGATGTCGTTCGTTGACCACGTTGCGCCGAGAGCACCGGGGCGGTGGATGACGGCGAGGCCTACGAAGGGAACGACTTGGAGCCGGGGAAGACACGGCAGTGGCTGTCCACGCGGTGGAGAGTACGAGGGTTGACTGGTTCGGCTGCCGTCGTCGGAAAATAAAAGGAGGTGTGGGTGAGTAGAGGGATAGACAGGCCAGGGATGCGAGTATATCTCTATATGATGGGGCCATGAGGCCTACCCGGCAGCACAGCCGGCCACGGGAGGCGGGAGCAGGCGGTTCCGACGGCACTGGTTTGGGTGGCTGGGGCAAGAATATCAGAGACTGAAGAAGCACGATTGCCATTAGATTGACATCTAACGGTCTGACGCTGGTAGCATCGATTGTTGACTAACTTTATTTTTTGAGAAACCTTGTGTACGCATGAACTTAGTAGGCCCACAAGTTAGCCTCCAAATCTGTGGCAGACAACATAGAGCCCATTTGCTATTTTTTAAATAATTTTCAGCCCATTTGCTAATTCTTAAGTAATTTATTACAGCCCATTTTCTGCCCAGGACCACGGTGAAAAAGTTCAACCTTATTTTGCATATTTCGGTGGAGTCCGAACTTTTGTAATCCCCAAATGATAAACATTTTTTTAAGAACTTATTGATATGCCAAAAAATCATTTTGTTTTTGTAAGCAAATAAGACGTGGGACAATTGAGTTGGTTTAAGGGAAAACCAGTGGTAAAAAAATCAGTGCTGGGAGGGAAAACAATAACAAAAATAAGGATGTAAATATGAAAAGGGAATTTTATGTATTTTCAATATAATGATACGTGTATATGAACTAGCAAAACTATAGGTAGAGATTAGAAAACGGATGTAGGACATGCGTTTCAAGAGGAAAATAGAACTGGGCTGTGTGTTTGATTCAGTAAAAAAACTGCCTGCGGATGTTGTAAGACAAAATATAACTAAGGCTGGCGGGCCAGAGGCCAGTAGATACCTGCTGGATCTTTGTGCCTCGTTGTCGTCATTGGCTGGGCCTGTTAAAAACAAAACCAAGCCTGGGCAGTCTACAGCCCAGTTGAAACTTGCTCGACCTGAAAAAACAATATACGTGCTCAATAAACGAGAGAATTATGCAAGTACAGACTGATAACTGGGATGCAGCAGGGATATTGTTTTTTCATCGTGATAATAAGTGCATGCACTTGTTTCGAAAAATTTGGAGAACTGGGAATTCGAACGGCAGGTGCTTATGCTACCCATCAAATAAAAATCAGGTGCCTAAAAATTCGTTTCGAAACAAATGATTCAACTTTATATCCACGTCGACCCTCGGCATGATGGTTGGAAGCAAATG
Source organism: Triticum aestivum (assembly GCF_018294505.1). Taxonomy (NCBI): domain Eukaryota; kingdom Viridiplantae; phylum Streptophyta; class Magnoliopsida; order Poales; family Poaceae; genus Triticum; species Triticum aestivum. The sequence continues at coordinate 399,975,928 of NC_057811.1, forward strand.
CCAAGTTCATACCAAAAGATCGTTAACAACAATACCAACTTGCGGACGACAAGGTAGTACAAGTACCAATACCAAACTAACTTATAATCTTTTTACTCCTGGACCTAGTGTTCGTCTGGTAGAAAATCTTGCAGGGGCCCAACTCCTGCTCCTTCTCTTGCTCCAGGTCCCCGAGGTGGTACTGGTGCATCACCCAGTTGGTCCTCTGCTGGTCGAAGTTCTTGTTGGTGTGCAGCACCAGAACCTTTTTGCTGCCCGTCTACCGGCCGTTGACCATCACCGGCAAGGTATTGCCGGTGTTGTGCCACATCGCGTGCATGCCGCACTCCGACTGTATCTTGCGACGCGTCCATGTGCCCCTTTTGAATGCCCTGGAATTGTGCTGGAAGAAATGCTTGCTTAGGCCACTCAGTGTGATACCTGCAGTATTGTCGAATACAAGTTTTAGTGTACGTAGTTGGCATTTTCATAACATCTTTGGCATGTTGCAGTCACTTGTTTCACTTTTTATTAACTGTCAAATTGTAATTGCTTCACCAGGTCTACGTCTAAAAAGAAAAATAGAGCTATAAACAAAGGAATATGTTTGTGCAAGTAGACGGCCGATCAGTGTCTTACCTGGAAGTTTCTCAGGATGGGTGTAGCATATGCCGTGCTCGCTGTCGATGGTTGGTATGAACAAATCGATGAGAGGGTGAGATCTCGTGCTGTCAGCACTCACTTTGGCCTCTAGGTGCTCGATCAGCTCCTGATCCGTGGGATCGAACTTGACGCCAGCCGGCAGCACCGGCCAATCCTTCTTCGACTTGCATCGGTTAATTCCAGTTATATGGTACTCAATGTATGATCAATCAACTGTTTTAAGTGAATGATGAAAGATTTTAACAGATAAGTGGTACTCCAAATTTGAAGTCCAGAATACCCGAACACGCCGCCGGGGTTCTTGTGTCACCTCACACGCAGCGTGTTGTCACGTCAATTCAATGTGTGGACATGATGAATAATTTGACCAACGTATACTAATACTGCTACTGTACTACTTACTAGTCGTATTTAGTGTCACATTTTAACCATAGGTTTAACTAACAAGTGCGCACTTGAAGCCTAATTGATATATATATATATATATGTGTGTGTATATATATATACTGCACAACATCTCCATCATCATTATCAGTACATCCTGCGCAGGTGAGTTAGGATGCACTTGATCCCAGAAAGGTGTCTATCCTTCAAACCAGAGGAGTGCTTCAAACTAACAACAGTACATAATATCCAACAAAAGAGGGTCGTGCTACAGCACCAGAATACATGGCTCAATCTAGATATCAGTACGAATCAAGTTGTGCATATTTGTTGTTGGCATGAACCACATCGCTGCATGTCGGGTTTGCAAAATCCATCCATCGCATGAAAGCTTGATGCCTTTCACACACTGAAGATTATCTAGCAACAAGCTATGTCGACGAATCTCTGGATATGGTGATTCATGAAACCCATGGTATGATGTGTAAACAAAGCCCCCCCCTTGCGAATGGAAGTTGCATAGCACGGTAATCATCGCCGGTGATATGATCGATGATTGGTTGGATGATCGGATAATTGAGCCCGAGGAACATGGAGTGGTTGCCGAGGCTGTAAACCCGCCTCCAGTTGAATATGCCTGGCCCAACAGAGCTAGGATCTTTCTCGAACACAAAGCAGCCATAGCCATCAATGTCACGAACGCCCAGGCATTGTACTGCATGTGGTTTGATGTAATGGTTTGGTCAATTTGGTACGTGCGAATGAGCATCAAATGGCCGATGTCAGCTGAACAAGCGATAAACCACCACCCATCAGCTGGTATGATTCCAGGTCCTAGAATCATGAAGGCCAGCGCATTTGCGTCTGCTGCAACAATTCAAATTGGAGAGCAAAAGGACAAAAATAAACAATCATGTTCAGAGTATGTGTGGAATTAAGATTATTATAATAGTGACACATATCATAGACAGAGAATTGCAATGTCGTGGTCATAATCATACCCCAAGTTTAAAAAAAGCCAATGGCTTTCATATTCTAGCAACATGTCATGGTTCAAACATCATGTAACAATGAGAGGAAAACAGCTATGACAGAGCCTACTCATATTCTACCATAGCACTTACTACTACTGTTCTCATATCAACTCTAAGCAATAACATGCGTTGTTATAAAAATCTTGGAAATGAGAGTAACAGATAGCAATCATGATGTTATGCTCATAATATCTATTCTAACAATCATTAGATGCCAATTGTTCTCATATCAACTCTAACAATAACATGTGTGGTCATAAAATCTAGGAAATGAGAGGAACATATAGCAATGATGTGGTTATAGACATACTATCTATTCCAAATTTGTAACAATGAACAGGCAGTCGTATTCATAAGGTAAAGATGAGATGAGATAGAACAATTACACGACGATAGATTCCACCAGTATAGGCAGCCAATCTGTGCGTCGACCGCGTAAATGATGCCATCGTGGACTATAGCATCAGACAGAAATGTTGCCTCAACAGGATTGACGATGAGCCATAACCATGTATGGTGACCGGATTCCAGATAGACTAATCCCATGTTGAACAAGGCAATGAGCTTGTAATCCATGTAGTCTTCTAATGGTGTGGGCACTTCGCAGATTACAACTTTCAGCAAACAGAGGTCGAGCCAAAAGCTTGACGCGTCTCGTGCGTAGTAGGCAGGAGTGTCTGGCGGACCGCGAGGCTCGATGGCGACGGTATCCAACGATGGAAGGGTGATCTCTCGTTGGGTGTAGAAATCCACGAGACGCCATGGACTACCGGATTGGTGGATGAAGATGATCCAGTTGGCCTTCATGCCCGCCCAGTAGTGGTCGCGCATGAAGGAGAGGTGGACGGGTAGTGGTAGCATGTCGAGGGGCACCACGACAACCTCCATAGGATCGTCAAGTCGGTGTCTGGGCCACCTGCGAGGATCGGGCATCAGCAAGCAGGGTGTCTTGAAAAGAGCCGGCCGGTTGCAAACGAGTAGACGGTACAAAGACACCGAGCATGCGGCCAGACGGACGGTGCTGAGTAGGTCCATACGATTACAGATCTGCTCCAAGAGAACATCGGGGAGGGAATTCCAATCGCGGCTCTGCGTGTTAGTCGGTTCTGCCATTGGGGTTTTTGGTGCCTGCGGGCCAGCGGGGAAGTCGATTCGGGCGGGCGAGCGAAGAAGCTTCTCCTCATGTGGCCGAGCAATGAGCGGGGGGATATGGTACGCACGAGCTACCAAGGAAGGTAGCGCGGGCGGGCGAGCAGTGAGCGGGGGGAAATGGTGTGTGGCCGACGATGGGGAAGAGAGGAGGAAGAAGAAGAGAGGTGGAAGAAGAGGGGAAGACGGGGAAGAAAGTGCATTAAATCTCAATTCTACTACTACTACCAGGATAGACCATCCTTCGGAGTGTAAATATTTACACCGATGACATGTGGGTCTACCACAAGGGGGCCCATATGTCAGTTAATGGAGGACAGAAGCGTGCTCTACTGGCAAACATGATGGCAGTACTGGGTAAGGCTGATTTAGTAGCACCAACAAGCTCGTTCAGCTTATTAATTAAGTGTCCCATCTGCTGCAGCGTGTATTGTCACTTCACTGCGAAGACTAGTTGAATAGTTCTCTCTGACCGAGATGAGGAATAATGGATCGCGAATACTTCCTTTCTACATTATCCCTATGCCTCTACGCTCACTTCACTCATTTTGCTCCGTACGTAGTCACTTGTTGAAATCTCTAGAAAGACAAATACTCCGTATTTGGGAACAAAGGGAGGATTTTACTCCGTATTTGGGAATACAGGGAGGATTTTACTCCGTATTAGGGAACAGAGGGAGGATTTTACTCCGTATTTGGGAACAGAGGGAGTATCACCATATGGAGGGAACAGAGGAAGCTTGAAATATGAACATGTCAATGGGAGGGAGTAAGCCCCATGGATGCATGCATGCATGCAACATGCAACACTCACACGTACACATGGACGCACACAACACTCACACACCCATGCGGCACACAACACACGACGCAACACACACGCTCACGCTCAAGTGCTCAACCTACTCCCTACGTCCGTGAAAGACTGTACATTTAGATGTTTACACATTGACCAGGGCATACTTAACGCCCAAAAGTAGCAGACTTATGTGTGCATGCGACCATTGAGAGAAGAAGATTAAATGAAGGTCGTTGCATGCTGTAATTAAGGATAGACATGTAGCCTATACCTAGAGCACAAGTTGGTGCATTAGTCAATCAATATCGATTTAGATTAAAGGCTAAATGCATTGGAAGTGTAGATGTACTACACTCTTTGTTTTTTAGCCAATGTACACGAAAGACCGAGGGAGTACACGTGCATGCACTCACATACACAGCTAGGGTGGTTCGCGCGCAAGGGTTGGACTCCTGTCCGCCTGCGTAAAGTTTTGTTTAACTGATTTCTTTGCTCTGCCAACTGACAGGTGGGACCCAGAAACCAGGTGACAATTTAACCAGTCAACAAAGTGCCACGTCAACTATGTGGCCGGTCAGTAGGGTGCAATACAGTGCTCTATGATGAGCTAGTGATCGCATAATCACCGCAAAACTATATATAGTGACCGTAAAGAGCGTATTGTTACATACGTTGACCGCCAATGTATTTTTCTCGTTTCAAATTAAGCCATATTAACCGGAAAGGACGCAGTATGGACTAGTACTAGTACTGCTTTGATGTGTCCCGTCAACTCGCCGAACGAGGAGAAGCTTACTTACTACGCCTCTTCCTCGCCCACGCACGCGGTGGTTCGCAGGACGAGGAGAGGGTTTTGACTACAACGCCCTCTCCCTCGCCCTCGCCCTCGCGGTGGACGTGCAGCAGTTCAATCGGTGTCAGATTGCCAGAAGCATAATGTACTGTAGTATCATCATTGTCGGACCTTCCGAAGAGGCGAAGAGCCAAGTGCAAGGTTCACACGGGTACGAACTATTGAACCTCCCGAAGAGGCAAAGAGCCAAGCGCAAGGTTTTATAGGAGTTGTCGTCCTAGTAGGAGTGTACTACAACTATAGCGAACGATGCTACTGTATGATGCCGCCACATCACGTATATCCAAAGTTGTGCCACCTTTTTTTCTCAAAGAGCGTGTTGGAGCCCGTGCAACAACCACACAAGTTGCACGTACACATAACACATTTACTAGTAATAAATTCTAAAGGACAAATGCTAGTATGCCACACAAGTTCATCTCCAATTCATGTGATAAATTTGTGCACGACTAGTCTACATATATTCACAGCGCTACCGTTCACAATTTACCATACTCCACTTACACGTTATAGATGGGCTACATGTCCTCTTCCAGGTTCCAGTCCCAGGTGTTCTTCATGGATGGCACGATCCATAGCGGTGGGCAACGGGAATCATTGTCGCTGCTTTCTAGTCCGGTTCCACACGATGGAGACTCATCCAAGCTGAAGCGGCATAAATCAGGGATAGTGTGTCCCAGCATGTCATTCATCCGTAGTGCGCACTGAAGACACAACCATGCTTCATGAACGGTAGGCCTTCCGTGTCGTGCACGGAAGGTGGCATCCGCTTCACAATGGGGTAGCTGTCCCCAATGAAAAGCGAGTACTCTCCAAGAGTGTTCCTCGGCACCCACGTAGCATCACGGGGGTCGAACTCGGCGTTGTTCATCTGGTACACGCGGCATCTCAGATCTGGACACATGGTGACGTACATAGTCAAGGTCCATGCCTAATAATGTTGTGCTCAAATATGGCAGTCAGTAATACTGTGCAGCAAATAGTACTACTCCGGTATAGAGGAAGTAAAATAACTGGCTTATTATATATAGCCACTCTTGGCTACATGGATGAGATAGTAAGACATGGAAAAACAAAATGGTGGCAGCTAGTGGGTTCAATTCTTCAAGGGCCTAGCTAGCTATACGCGTCCTCCAAGGTAAATAGTACTCCTACTAGTACGTAAGTAGAGTACTAGTACAACAATGAAAGAGAAGGTGAGAGGGTTAAAAAATGGAATACCTGGGTAGATGGTGACAGTCCAATCGTGGTAGATTGTGTGACCATGTTGCACATCAATGGTACCATGGGTAACGACTGCTAAGATAGTTGATCCCAATATGCCAAAGTCAGCTACAAGGTTCCAGGTTAGACCGAATCGCGGATGCAAATGCACATCTAGGATCGGCGATCTTATTTTGATCGCGGGATGACTGGTCCCTACAAAATAATGGAGTATCATTAGGGATGCAAATGATGGTTTGTGCATTCCGTTTGTAATCTCTCGTACCGTAGGATGGCAACCAGATGAAACAAGTCCCCTGGCGTCACCGCGAAGATGTGGCCTAGATGGTGCACGACATCTTCGAACGTGTAGGGGTACAAATCTACCGCCGCCGATATGCGCCAGCCTCTGCCGTTACTGCCTCTTGCATTGATGGCAATCCTTATGTCGAACACCGCGATGAGATAGTAATCGTCGTAGTCGCGTCGCTTTGTCGGCGGGTCCGCAATTGCTATATTCTTCAATCTCATGTAGGCATCATCATACGTATTCAAGCCCAACCAGTCCGGAAGGCCGATCCCAAAGGTGGAGAAGGGGTCTACCGGAACGGCCGCACTGCTGTGGATGTTGTGCAAAATGATGGTGGTATCCAGCCGGAGGTATGCAAGCCAATCTTCGTTGGCACTGACCCAGACCTATATATAAGACGATGGGCAGCGGAGAAATTATGGGATGGAAATGGAATAACTAAGTACTACATGATCAAACTCCATTACTGACCTGCTCATCGGACAAAATCCGACTACCTCTCAACGTTGGCAACTCTAGCGGAGTCAACGTGCAACCATGGCGAGGGAGCGGTGGACTGTTCGAAGGATTGTCCCATAGAAGAACCTTCTCCTCGAGGACGCATGGAAGACCAACAAGCATGGCCTTTTCCCAAGCCTTTTTAAGCACCGTCTTGAAAAAGTTGGTGCATGAAGCACCGAGTCTTGCGGCGGTGAGGACTTCGGAGCGGCGTGCAATTTCTCCCAGAGGATCATCGTCCAAGGTCTCCCAGCCCCGACGAGGAGGAGAACCGCCTGGCGAATCCATGGGAGCAGCGACGAACTGCCTTCTCTTCGGGGGTTAGGGAAATAGCGAGGAGGAGATAAGAGTGTAGTAACCGCAGGGCCTCGTCCCTTCCAACTGTAGATCGTTCCTTAGCGAAGGGGTGAGGCTATTATTTACTACTAGTACTAGCATTATGGGACGTTATGGGATTGCATTATACTGTAAATAATAGCACTAGTAAGAAATTTTTGGCACTAGCTAGTAGTTTTTGGCGTGGATTAAGAAATTTTGGGTATGTTCTTGCTATTTTTTGTACACGGCAACTAGTGTCAAAAAATGTCTTACATTATGTGATGGAGGAGTACATACTCGTACTGTAGGAGTACCAGTACTACTTTCTCAACTAGTAGTGCGATGTACTGTACTTCTAGTATAGTGCACCAGTTTTGAACTCTTGAATCTCAGGGCCAAGGAGCTACAGTTGGAAGTGGAGGGTACTACTGTTCTCTAGAACCACTGCTGTACTATCAATGCAGAGAAAGTACACCTGTGTAGTGGCCTAGTGGGTCCTCTCGGTGCTCTATTCAGCTGCTCCTCTCACGTGGCTGGCCTACTCAGCCGCTCCTCTCACACACACACTAGCAGCCTGTTTATCAGCGACGGTTACTGCGGGGGCAGAACATTTGTGTTATTTGATACAGCGAGACTAGGCTTTTCGCTTCCATTTTTGGAGGTGTAATGGATCTCGTTGAACTTTTTTAGTAGTTCCTTCTTTATGAATGAGATGAAGCAAAGCTTTTGCCTCCGTTTAAAAAAACACGTCAAGAGGAATTTCTTTTATAGTAGAGCCGATAATGGAGTGAAGTCCATGCGTGCAACGCCACAAGCTACAGAGTAGTAGTAGAGCACTATACATACAGAGCCATATTGCACAGTTCCTAATGCCCCGCCAGGCTTTTCCGGCTCCTCGGGCTTAATTGGGAGGCGCTAGTTTAAATATGCTACTAGCTGGTGAGGATGCTGCAAGCGAGGTGCGGCTAGGGCGAGCACACGAGCCACGAGATGCTGGGAAGGAAAACCCGTTCACGTGGCTAGGCTATCCAGTGCACCTAGATTGTGGTGCTGCACGTCCGTTTGACTTCAAAACTCAAACTACCCGTGTAAAATATTACCTCGCAGCAAAGTTACTATTTTAAAAAAAAGTCCGCCGTGCGTTCGGCCGGGATCGAACCCACAAAACGAGGTATACACTCCCGCGACCACTAGTAGTACTCTTTGGAGTACAACACAACCTAGAATCGCCTTTTGTCGCTAGTAGTACATTGTTCCTTACAAGAAATCCCTAATAATGCAAGAAACCACTAATAATGCTAAGAAACTACTACCACTTGCATACGTGGCAGACTTAAGATAAGACTACCTTATCAACCATTGTAAATGCTCTTACCAACCAGCACTACAAAGAAACGACTACTCTACAAAGTGCCGTTATAGGCACGTTTCAACCCATGGCCCTGTTTGGATACATTTGTTGTCAATCTAACCCTGCCATCCAAACACCACTTTGGTTAGAGTTAGTTCAGGGTTAGAATCTAACTCTAACCTCTGACTTAGAGTATCCAAACAGGGCCCATGTCGCCCATTAAGTCAACGCCTTCTATTCGACCGGGCGTTATGACTTGTGGGACCTACATGTCAGTCTGCACAAAAATCCCCGAGTGACCTCCTACCTCCGGTCCGTCCACCTAGTCATCCTCGGTCATGGGACACAGCTACCGCCGCCGGCTGAAGGCGAGGTCAAAACTGCCGGCGGTGCGGAGCCCATCTTGCGGCAGCCCGGATGGCAGCTCCGTCCGGCGCTCGCGGCCGCTAGCTAGCCAAGATAGCTCCGTCCAGCTTCTTGTCTCCAAGGTTTGCTAGCTAGATTGGCACGGCGGCGCGGTGGCTTGCTCACGCGCGCCACGCTAAGGCCAGCCATCTGGCTCGAGCGAAGGCCAGTGCGGCGGCTTGCTCGCTCGTGAGTCACGCTCGGGCTAGCCTGCCAACCCGTGCGGAGGCGAGCGCGGTGTACGGCCAACTCGCTCATCACCGGCGCCACCGACGAACACGCATCAGTACTGTTGGAAGTTATGTTCAGGAAAAATAAAGGTCAGATGTGGGTCCCTCGTGTCAACGGTCAAACAAAATGTGTTGGTTTAAGCTGCCTCGTCAGCACGGACGTGTGGGCCAACCCTGTCATAAATGGGTTTAAACTAACCTAATCGGTACTCCCTCTGTCGCATAATGTAAAATGTTTTTGCAAGCTAAACTAGCTTGCAAAAACGTCTTACATTGTGGGACGGAGGGAGTACTAGGTAGTAGTTTTTGGCGTGGATTCAGAAATTTTGGGTATGTTTTTGCTATTTTTTGTACAATAGATTCTTCCTAGGGCTAGTTGAAAGTGGTAGTTTTTTGTTAAATACACTACATATTGTAAGTAGGAGTGAAAGTTAAGCTTTGGAACCAAATAAGCAAGGCTAGTTACATATATAGTGCATATGTGTACATGATTGAAAGTAAATATCAACCATGAGTGACTAATATCTTGATGGAAATCTCAAAACTATGGAATACTAGGGAAAAAATTGCATGGTTGGAAATACTAGCAATGTTCATGTGTGTTGCAATGAATCATAATTAGAATAATACTTATTCACAAACTTGATACAAAACACTCTAATTTTGATATACATATATCACTAGAGATATATTATGTTTCAATTAGAATATATTCCTTGGGATGTTTTGGTGAGGTCAGGGAGGGATGTGGTTGGTTTTAAGATACTAATTATGGGTTTTTTTGCAAATCGATAGACAAGTGGGATGTTGGTGAGAAAAGGCAACAACTTACCTCACAGTCGTTAGATGTAGATCTAATGGTCACAAACGACGGATGGCAGACATACCATCATCACCAACTTAGTCTTCTGTAGGAGTACTAGCAAGATCCGTGCATTGCACGGAACATCAAGATGCATTTTTTTTATAAAAACACTCCTTGTGATAGACCCATGCGGGAGTAATCCCATGTGTAAAAACTAATGATATCTCGAGAAATAGGAGATAAGGTGAAGAGGAGTGGGGCGTGGTGGTGATTGCTGGTCGGACAGAGCGGAGGCATGGGGATTGACGACACCGGCAGCGGCCACCAGGCCAGTTTGTTCCAGAGGCTTCCTTTCTTAATTGCTCAACAATGAGGTTGTTGGAGATAAGGATGAACGAGGGAAGGCCTTGTCTGCAAATGTGGAGAGGGGTGCGGGTATCTTTTAGTTTAATTTCCATCTGTCAGATATAGATCGGACGGTCTATATTGCAAGATGGCACGCGTACCATCATCACCAACTCGGTTTTTTATAAGAGAAGAAATATAAGTATGGAGATACAAACGTATTATCGATACTTGTTTCCGTAAACTAGCATCTACATTATATTCAACGCCTCAGCATGTGAGGCCTTAGCACAATGACTTCTCGACTGTGTAAAATAAAGGTTTTCCCGTCGCAGATAAGGAGGGGTGACGGCGGCGCGCTTTTTGGCTTGCTCTAGTCCTAGTAGTCATACTGCTAGGTGGTCTAAGCACGTGTAGATTTATTCTTTTTCACGTCTCGTGTTCACCGTACTGCCACAACTGTTGATGAATAGCTATAGACGGTAAGTTATTCACGGGGAAACCCTTGTTGAGCGTGTTTGCGAGAGAGAGAGAGAGAGAGACAGTGTGCGTGTGTGATATGTCTAGAGACTGAGGCAATGATAACAAAATTCTTTGTGTCTATGTGTGTGGAGGATAGAGAGAGACATGTACATGGGGCTTTGTGTTGTGTAACGTGGAGACACATATACATAATTAGAGAGTGAGTGTGTGAGATACACATGCGGACATGGGGAGAGATGAGGATCCAGATTAATGGGTGTTTGTGCGTGTCTGTGTGTGTTTGTGCGCACGTTTGTGTGTGAGAGGGAGTGTGTGTATGTGGAGTAGAGAGACCACTAATGATGTAAACCTAGTATAAGGGAAGGGGGAATGGTATGACATGTGTAGTAGCGGGATAGCATGGGTGCGGGCAGGGGGAGCAGACTATTTGGAAGAGACATCGAGTGTGTGTGGAAGAGGGGTGTGAGAGCGAGAGATAGAGAGAGAGAGAGAGCTAGCGACGGAGAGAGAGAGAGAGAGAGAGAGAGAGGAGGAGCGGGGGCGAGAGAGGGGGCGTCTGTGTCCATAAATGGCGTATAGATAGGGAGACAATGTTGATGTTGTTTGAAATTGGCCTATGTACGGAGACGCAAGGGAAGCGAGTCATCGTGTGTGTGATAGGGACTTCATGAGAGATCTAGAATAGATGGTGTAGAGAACAATGTGCGAGATCGAGAACGATGATACATTAGGGAGCTATGGAAAGAGTCACGGCATATATGTATACAGGGAGGAGCGGGGCGGGTCCGCATGTGGGAGAGATAGAAAGAGGAGAGTGGTGCACAAGGATACAAAGTGTGCTTGTTTGCAGTGGGGGTGGTGTGTGAGGTGAGTGTGCGAGAACCACATAACTAGGGAGATAGACGTTTGGGGGTGACGTTTTGTGTGTATGGGAAAGATACACTCTACATAGTGTGTGTGCTTGGGAAAGAGAGATGCCGGGAGACCTAGCTAGAGAGTGGGGGAAGAGATGTGTGCATGCCCAAGAGACAAAGGGATAGAGACCTATATTGGGGTCCGGACTTTAGAAGAGAGAGGGGTGTTAATGTGCTCGTGCGTTGGTGTTTGGGGGAGAGAACGACTTCTCTGTGTGTGTGTGTTGGGGGGGCGATGAGGGGGGGGATTGGCTTCGGATAAAGAGTGAGGTGTCTATATTTGAGGGACTTTAGCGTAATTGAGATATACATGGTCAATAGTGTGTGCACTCATGGTTGATCAATTTGTTTCACAGTTTGGACTATGAGATAGCGATACTTTTGAACATGCGTGATATACCTTGATGTACCAGAATTACAAACCTAAGATTGGAATTTGACTCCATCATTAGCTTTTGTAATTCATTTAAACGGAGGTACATTTTTTAAGCCGGGATTTCGTGATTTCAAATTCATATATCAAACCTAGAGATATACACATACGGGCATGTTCAAACTTTATAATCATCCACTTTATTCATACACATACACATTTTTGCTTTTGTCATCATATTTAGGATAAACACATTTGGAATTTCATTTAAATTGGACCGTATGATGGTATTTGCTTGTAGTAGCTCAATGATCCATATTTGAATTGAATGGACAACCTAAGTTTTGAGTTGGAGACATTGATTTTCAGAACTTGCACTTTTTTTGCGTGCAAAACAAACAAATTCTCGGCCATGATATCATAGTCAGTCGTACAAGAGCAGAATATAATTTCAGGCGCCAAAAGCTTTCAAACTTCACGCTCACATCGAAATATCTCGCGCCCGAAAGTTTAGCCCTGCGATATTCCTATTTTACCCCTGCCACATGAATGGAAAAGGGCTGCTTTGGTAACTCCATTGTTTTCCCCTCTTTGCCCCCAACATTCTTCCCAGAGCCCCTCCCCTTCCCCTCCCCGACCCCCAACCACGGCAAGCCACCGAATCTAGTCCTCCACCGCAGTGGTGGACCTCACACCCCGACGGATCTACCTTCCGTACCTTGGAACCCCCAACTGCCAACTCACCACTTCACTGGAGCCGCTTCGGCGACTGGCTTGTCCACCGCTCCAGATCTCCTTGACCGCCATCATGGTCCACCGCACCGGATCTGCTTAACCGGCGCCCTCGTCCACCACAGTGTAGGCCCTTCGCTGACTCCCTCGTCTGTCCCTTCACAGGACCTTCATACAAGCCCTCCTCTGCCGCAACAGATCCGCCTCACCGAAAGCACTGTACAACGCGCCCGCCGAAGCCTTCGTCCACTGCACCGGACCGCTCCACGAACGCCATATTCAACTCCACTGGCCCTGCTTTACCGACGCCGCAGCCTCATCAGGTTATTTCGATTTGTACTCCTTTGATTTTTCTCTTTATCGTGCAACTGTTCACTTACCACAGATGAGCTTTCTTTTATGTCAACAGGCGCCGCAACCGTAGCACCGGAGCCGCTTCAGCGATGGCGACAGCCGGCCCAAACTCAACCGCAACACGAGCACCATCGACGATCCTTAGCTATCAAGTATGCCAACGATACCCATATGCCGCTGAGAATCAAGTACTATTATCCAACGGCCGGCGCCTACGTTCACTTTCTTAGCATAAGCACCGCACCTTTGAATTTCTTGAGGGCATCATTCAGTTTTTAATGAGACGCATTATTCTGCTTGCACCTGTAGGGCCATACTTCTGGCAGTGAACATGTTACATGTGCGAAATTACATACCAGTGCACATATAGTTAATAAGCTTTAGTTTTGTCCTAAGTATTACTGTACTTCCTAGATATCACTGCCTACTATTTTACTTCTTGCATGCTATATTTATGATAATGGTGTTGTTCTGATGCCACCTGTTAGTTCCATCAGACTGCTTCATGTTCTCTATGCTTAATTACACATCAGCAAACTAGCATGTGGTTCCGCTGGTTTTTGTTCGTTTTACCCTACATTTTCTGATGCTAGCTATTACATCACTACTCCGAGCCTCTGTTCATTACTTTTTTGTGTGTTCTTGATCTTCCCAAGTTGCATGACTAATTTGATGCTTCTATTAATTATGGAGCTGCCAACCCCATCAAGCAAAATATTTGTTCCTTTGGGGCTGGCACCTCGAACAAGCATAAAAATAGAGGGAAGCAGATATATTGTCGTGTATGCACACACCCTTCTTTCATTAGTTTAGATGAACCATTGATGATCAATTCGAACCGGTCCATGCGACTAAAATTAATTTTACCTAAATAGAGGGTGCAGAATAAACTACAACAAGTAGATTTGCAACCACGGGATGCTGACGATATCTTTAAAGAACATTGCAATAGCTGCGAGGCTTCACAACAACATATGGTAAGCCAGTGTGTTTTAGTACATGTGAAATGTAATGCGTGTGGGCTGCTTTGTTGGCTTGTGCCCTCAACCTGTAATCCTATAGAATAACAAATAGTTCAGTTGTCTGCTTTGCTGTATTGCTTGATTCGAATGCTTGTTTGTTACTTGTTACGCTATACCTGAGTTGGCCAATATGTCAGCAGTGCCTGTTGTACTATCGTAAAGAAATGCATGCCTAGTTCATTTGAGTCCTTAATTTTTCCTCTGAACTTCATCACAAGACTGTCTTTGTAGTTTATATGAGGCCACACTGTTAAGTGCTATCTCAGATTATTTCAACTGCTTAGATGCCTTGGCAACTTAAATATAGTGGTGGTACACTCCCTTTCAAGTAGGGATGTCAACTGGGTCCCGTTTAATCCCGATTAAAGTCCACTAGTGGTATGATAGTTCAAAAGAGTTTTTTTTTTGAGGAAAATGAACCAGGGAGCTAGCAAAAACTAACTAGATGGGACTGGCAGATGTTGTTTATTTGCCACTTACATCCCTAGTTTCGTCTTACCATTTTAATTTATTTTCGGCTGATGCTGCTTCGAACCATTTAAATATAGCTTGCCATGCTCGGCAATAATTCATATGTCATTTACCATGTAAGCTTACTGCCTGGATCATGCAATAACTATCTCTTACTTCTGTCCAGCGGAAACCTTTCAGGATGCCGTTCACACTAGGACACAATGTACAACCCCAGAATCTATTTGTGGAAGCAGTGCACCATCCATGTTACCAGATGGTAGCAGTTCAGAGGCAACACCGCCGAAGAGCAGTCTGAGCACAAATATTATAGTTCTTGAGGCTCTACTAGAGGCAGAAAGAGATGGTGTGGCTGCCATGAATGAGGTAATCTCGATCTTGAAGCTGGAAATTATGCAATTAGCTACATGCATTATGCAAGCAACCCAAGAATTGGAGGAAGTAAGAATGTTGCATTTGAAGACGGAGGAGGTCCTGCTGCTTCTGCTATCTGAAGCCCAGGGTAATCTCAGTTCTTCTTTAGATAGCAGTTGAAATTGTCATTAGATTATTGTACTTGCATGTTGTGTCATGTCTCTGAATGGATTATGTTGTAAGACCCGCTATGTTGTTCGTGTGTTGTAATGATCCAAAAATTTTAGGCATGGTAATCCTCAGTACTTGTATGATTGACATAAGGTGAACTGTTTTTCATGTGAGCATATTGTATTGGATGAAATAACTGTATTACTCAAAGTGTATCCAACCTACTGAATTCAAAGATCACGGCATTTCTAAATCATAATCATATATAAAGGTGGAATAAATCTTTGTTGTGGTTTTGAAGAAATAAATAACAAAACGTAGAATTATTTGTGTATATTCGTAATCGATCAAAAATTGGATTTGGATTTAGTTGCCAGGGCCCAGGGCAAACGTGAATGCTAATTCTCCCAAGTTTTGAACGAAACGGCTAAACACCCACTATCATTTGTGGGCTGCCCGAAGCAAGTGTTTGCGAGATGGAAATTATTGTCTACCCCTGACACTTGACATCCTTATTGACCGGATTTACACTGCTGTCGATAGGGGTAGACTAGTAACTTCAATCAGACGTGACACGACGGCCTCTGAGCCCATTTAGACATGGTGGGCGCCAAACGTGGGCGGCAAAACACATTTGATTCAAGCTTGTCCGAAAGACATGTGTCTCTCCCTCCATTTCCCCATTCATCCATGGTGGGCGGCAAAACAAACTCTCCTCGTCTGAAATCGATGTAGGCTAATATTTTAAATATGGGCAGATGTGTAACTTCCCTCAGACGTGACACAACGGCCCTACCTGTAAACCCCGTTCATACACCATGGGTGCCAACCGTGGGCGGCAAAACACCCTCTCCTCGCCCGAAATAGTTACCGGCAAATATATGGGAGATGTGAGATTACCGTCCTATCCCCAACCGACGTGATGTCCAAAATTTTAAACGGGGGATAAGTTCGTAACTTTCCCACATTTCAGACAAGCGCGTCCCAAAGTTTGAGATCCCCCCTTCATTTCCCCATTCATACACCGTCGGCGCCACAACAACCTCCCCACTGCGGCCAGCCTCCTCCGTCCTCCACCCCATCCTCCACCTTGCCGGAGCCGCTACCCCTACCTCGTCGTCCACTGCAAGAGATGGATGTCTTTCATCCACGGCGCTGGACCAGGATCCTTTCATCGCGATGTCTCGCTTCATCGGCGCCGTCGTCCACCTTGCCGTTGCCGCTCCTACAACCACCTCGTCCACGGCAACAGGATTTATCTCCTGACCCGGCCGTCTGCCATCTAAAGTCTTCTTCCCCCGCCGACAGCCGTCGCACCCGCAGCACCCTCAACGTATCAGCAGGGGCCTACACGGTGTCGAAAGAGAGGTGATACTCTTCCATATGTGCTTAAGTTATTGATCTCACCCAAAAAATAGATCTTAAATTGTTTACTGTACTTCTCTTGTCCGTACCAAATCGTAGTGGCTAGTTGAATGCAAACATTGGTTGCGAAGTATCTTTGTCCGGTTCGCACCTTCAGATCCGCCATGTCACGGTCACTATACTCGTAAAGCTTATGGTTTGCCCCCTTTATATTCACTACCATCATCGTAGGTGCTTCACTGCTTCGTGTCATGCTAGCACTGCTCCTCAAGACCTCAACCCATCAAGCGAAACAACATGCCACTCATAATTCCAAAGCTTATGTGTTGAAATACGAATCTGATATGATCCTCATATTACTAAAATAGAGAACGTTTAATTGGTCCTCTATTGTTCCTATATTCGTTTTGAAAAGCATGTGCGCCACCCACTGGTCCAGCTAGTTCCACTTTCCTGATTTTACTCTTGATGCTTAGGGTTTTCCCCTTGTATCTACTCTACTATGATCTGTGTAGGTGCTCTCTGTCGTACTAGCATTACTCCACCCTTCAAGCTAAACAACACAACACTCAAAATTCCAAAGCTTAGTTGTTCAAATATGATTGTGATATGATACTGATATTAGTTAACAGACACATTTAGATGGTTAGCTAAAGGTCCCACTTGAGTTTCCAAATGCATGTCGCGACATATAGAGAGACAGCAGAATTGCATTTCTTTGTCACTTGTTGACTGTACTTTCTTGTCCATACCAAATCTTAATTGTTAAGCAAACATCGGTTGCCAACTACCCTTTGCACGGTTTGCAGCTTCAGATCTGCCATCCCACTGCCACGGTCAACACTATACTCATCATGCTTATGGTTTCCCCATTTTATGATGACCACGATCAGCCTACGTGGTTCGTGTTGTAATAGCACTGCTCCACCCATCGAGCTAAACAAGCTTAGTTGTACAAATTCAAATATGATATTATGCTGATATTAGTAAACTGAGAGATGTTTAATTGGTCAGCTAAATGTTCCTACTTTAGTTTCGAAATGCATGTGAGCCACATATGGAGAGACCGGAAGGAATAGTATTTCTCTGTGCGCTCTGGTTCATCATGGGTGGCCAACTGACATTGTATAGAAAGACTTGTAATATCTTCAATCTGCTTACTCTTCTGCTCTTCTTTAAGATGATCCTCTTCTCTTGCGGTCGACTGGTCAGGTCGAGTTATTCTCCCTTAGTATATTTTGAATCTGTCAGGTCAGGTCGACTTGTTCTTCTTTACTATATGTTGAAGCTGTCATCTGCGAAGTATCATCACTTCTGGAGCTCTCATATTTTGAGTAGTAGGCCACATTATATTAATGCACACACCAAATTATAGCATGCATGGCACCTCTTAGAAGAATTGCAGAGATAGAACAAAGGGGTTTACAGGGAGGAAGTATTGGATTTGAATCACTTTTGCATTACAAAGATAATCTCACTTGTTTTTATGTTTTCATGCATGTCAGGTATTGAACATTATCAAAATAAATATGAGAATGGGCGCACGAGAGGAATATTGCGGAACAATCCACTGGCTAACAAACTTGGCATGGTGGAGGATGGCCTATCTTATTCACCCATGAAGGTGCATGCTCTAACTTGGCAAGGTTGTATTGGTCGCACATATTTTGCATCTGACCTCTTGCATTACTTCTACTTTGTTACACCATCTGCTTAGTTTAAGCATCATATATGAGTATATGCCATACCTATCCATTTTCTGTACCTATTCCATGTGTCGTCATACTATGTTTTTCCAGTCAAATGTTGTTCTTTCGTAATAGATGTCCAAAAGGAAGAGGGTGAATGCAGATCCTCAAGGAGTACAAACTAGGTATTTGGAAAAGGTAGTGATACCTGTTAAATCAGATAGATCAGCAGCCACAGAAAACACAGGCCGAACTGTACCAGACTTTACCCCTACTCCAGTGGCCAAACCCTATTAGAACTGTTGAGAGCCCAGCGTCTGGTACTCTCTATGATATCAATTCAAAATTTGAACTCCTAAATTTCTGCATGTGCCTTACCTTCTCTCTTATATGAAAACTAATTTCAGATGAATCTCCTTGCTCAAAGGATCATAGGATCTCACGACAATACTAGGCTCTGCATTGCTCTTGTCAGTACCTCTTGCCCTTTGTCAGCATACTTACACTCATTGCTGTTTGATTATGTAGCATCACTGTAAATGTTCGCTTCTTTATCCTCCCTCTGCTTGAAATTACAAGAACTATATTTACTCTTAGATAAATGTAGAATTAACACAATGGTTATGAAGTTTTGGATTGCTCATGTAAGTACCTGTTGTCATGTACTCCCTCTGTACCGAATTAATTGTTGATCAATTGGATGTATTTAGAACTTAATACTGCTAGATACATCCATTTGAGCGACAAGTAATAACGGACGGTGGTGGTATTACTGTATATGCATCGCGAGATAGTTGATTGTCTAGCATTAGTCTGCATCTTATCTGCCCTGCCCTCCACCTTCTCCAAATTATCATATCTACATTTACTCTTACCAAAATGTTGAATAAAGCCAATGCCACTGCACCCGTTGATGTCTGCATTCCTCTTGTCAGTACCTTTTGCCTTGTAACGCTGTACTTAATTAATTGCTATTTGATTATGTATCATCAGTCTGCACCTGAGCTTCATTATCCTCTATTTCTTCCAATATTATTTGATCTATATTTACTCTTCGCAAAATGTAGAATAATGGCAATGCTTATAAAGAATTTTCTTTGGGGAATTTATTGAATTTTCCTTCCATCAACATGGAGAAGGGCTTTGTCCAGCCCGTGTTAACATGTAATGTAAGTTCATCCTTCTCAAGCCTTCAAACTTTGTTCTAGTGTAGATTTCGATAGGCATCATTTCCTCCAGTGCTGTTTACATCTGATTGGATGTTTGTAACAACTACCGGTTTTAAATTGTAGTTGTAAAAACATGTTCCTTATGCAGAACAGATCCATTTATTTGCTTATATAATTGTGAAACCTGTTACGTGTCTCCTTGTTTCTCTTTTAGAGTCGTATCTCTTATGCCAGGCAGAACTTTAGGAAAGATAGTGAGCCAAACCATCTTGAGGACAGCGAGATGACCCCAAGGTCATGTCTTGATGAAGACAGTGAGTTGAAGCTACTCACCGGCAGGTGTGGGACAACCTCTGTGCAGTCGCTACCTCAATCAGTTCGACTTCTTCAGTCTCAACTTAAAGCAGAAAGGCTTGCTTCAGCTCAGCTTCAACTTGAAGTCAAAGAAGTAATGAAGATGTCAGGGGACTGCCTTGCGCACTATGATGCCATACAGCTAGGGATGAAGCATCTATCGTTCACACAACTGAGGTCTCATCAGCTTGTTCGGCTGCTTGCGGGGCCCGACCTTGCCAGGTCTAGTGCCTTCTGAAGTGCTCTCAATTTTGTATATTATTTTGTCGGCGCGTTTATATGCACTGGTGGCGACCTTTGATGCCCAGTGTATGTAATCCGTGGTCATGTTGCGCTTTATTATCACCGGTAGCGAACTTTGATTCCCAGTGGATGTAATATGCCGTAATTTCTTTATTGTATAGTCTAGGTTTATTCTTTGGTCGATATGCTGTAATTTAGGCCGGAAGGTTCAGTGGATCTCAGTGTTGTCGGTCTTTAGGCCGGCCCATTACTCATATGGGCCAAAACGTGGGCCTATAATCATCTTGGGCCATTAGCAGGTCTAAACCTATAGTAGTTTCCTGCCTTTAACACGCCATGGGCTAAATAGTTACTGTAGTGACACTGGGCCTCCTATGGGCCGTAGAAACAATGGGCATTCTACGGTCCGTAGAAACAATGGGCCTTGTACGGGTCGTAGAAACAATGGGCCTTCTACGGGCCTTATCATCAATGGGCCTTATACGGGCCATATGATCGATTGGCCAAACATGGGCCAAAAACAGACCGCATTATGGCCGTAAACAGGCTAGAGTTGGAGTCGTCCGTTCATGGGCCGACCATAACGGCCCGTCGTTAATAGGCCGTATTTGATGACACTATGAAAACGGCCCAACGTATTAACGGGCCACAAACGGGCCGACTGTAACCATGGGCTGAATTTGGCCCACAAGCAGAAAATGGCAGTAACGGGCCGTAAGTAACCGAATGCCGGAAATGAGCCCAAGAATAAATGGGCCCTGAGAAGGCCGAAAGATAACATGGGCTGCAAACGGCCCAATGGATTAATGGGCCGTTAATGGGTATAAAGTGATACACTGTTCATTACGGGCCAGTTTCACCACGGGCCGTTAATGGGCCAAGAGTTACAAAGGGCCTCATATGGGCCGAAAGACGTCATGGGCCATACATGGGCCGGAACTTAAAATGAGCTGGAATCATATTGGATGGCCCAGATGACGCTACTCGGCCTAATTCGGATAGGTCGTAACGGGCCCTGGGTTAGCGGGCTGTAAATGGGCTATATGCGAACAAGCCGTTAACAGGCTTTCCATGGGCCGGCCCGCCACCTTTTGACCAAGTCAAACGGGCCGGCCTTTTCACAGGAATGGGCCTTTGTTCGGCCGTGCCACGTGTCGATGTATCATAGACGCCTTCGGTCCAATGAGTGGATGACATCTGTCCCAACGGTGAGCCGACACGTGTTTCCTCCAGCCAATGATGATTTTTACACGTGGAAAATCCCCATTGGTCGGGGCTGTTAGTGGGTTATCGGATCCAAAACCGGACCCGATAACTTAACGGCGTTCCGTTATGGTGGATGCCACGTGTCGGTCACCCTTGACGAAAGCACTTCTGTGACGCGCGATTTATCATCATGGAAGTGGACACTTCCGTGATGATAATTTTGGTAATGTCATGGAACACTTCTACGACAGCACATGTATGACTATCTTGATTCTGTCATAAAATTGTCATGGATGTACATGCATGACAAAAAACGCGACCTACTGTGACAAACACGTATCATCATGGAAGTGTATTTTTTTGTAGTGAGTGTACATTTAGGCATCATCATACATGGCATAACCTAATACATGTGCATTCCATTGTAGAATCTGGAATATGCAATGTTTATGTTAGTTCATACGTTGCACATGATGTTTAAATGCCCCTTAAATCTGGTCAGTCAAGTGATGGTCTTTAAGCCTCCTTCATTGCTTCTTTTCTTGATATGTAAGACTTGCTCACACATCTGTTCAATTGTTGTTTGCATCAGCCAGCCATAATAGGACTGTTTGCTTTGATTACTTGTTCTTCTTGACCTAAAACTCTAACAGAGCTTGTCAACGATTTAAACACTAAGGGCTGCTGTAGTGGGGCCTTGTATAACTCATAGGTGACATAAAGGTTTGGCTGTACACTAAAGTAGGCTCTCCAAGAGTACCTGGAGATCCAGTTCGAAGGTATGCCTAGTTTTTACATAGTGCAGACATAGTAAATGCTCATTTCATTGTGTGCAAGTGCAAGAGATGTGGCATGTTTCATTATGTGGTATTGTTTTGTTATAATCTCATCCTTTTGTGTTGTTCACAGACTGGAAAGTATGCATATTTATCTTCCAAGGAGACGAGTAACTAGTTTGTGTCACTGATGTCTACTACGCAACCTTCTTCTTGTAGACGTTGTTGGGCCTCCAAGTGCAGAGGTTTGTAGGACAGTAGCAAATTTTCCTCAAGTGGATGACCTAAGGTTTATCAATCCGTGGGAGGCGTAGGATAAGATGGTCTCTCTCAAACAACCCTGCAACCAAATAACAAAGAGTCTCTTGTGTCCCCAACACACCCAAATACAATGGTAAATTGTATAGGTGCACTAGTTCGGCGAAGAGATGATGATACAAGTGCAATATGGATGGTAGATATAGGTTTTTGTAATCTGAAAAAATATAAAAACAGCAAGGTAACTAATGATAAAAGTGAGCACAAACGGTATTGCAATGCTAGGAAACAAGGCCTAGGGTTCATACTTTACTAGTGCAAGTTCTCTCAACAATAATAATATAATTGGATCATATAACTATCCCTCAACATGCAACAAAGAGTCACTCCAAAGCCACTAATAGCGGAGAACAAACGAAGAGATTATGGTCGGGTACGAAACCACCTCAAAGTTATTCTTTCGGATCGATCTATTCAAGAGTTCGTACTAGAATAACACCTTAAGACACATATCACCCAAAACCCTAATGTCACCTGGATACTCCAATGTCACCTCAAGTATCCGTGGGTATGATTATACGATATGCATCACACAATCTCAGATTCATCTATTCAAACCAACACAAAGTACTTCAAAGAGTTCCCCAAAGTTTCTACCGGAGAGTCAAGACGAAAACGTGTGCCAACCCCTATGCATAGGTTCATGGGCGGAACCCGCAAGTTGATCACCAAAACATACATCAAGTGAATCACGTGTTATCCCATTGTCACCACAGATACGCACGGCAAGACATACATCAAGTGTTCTCAAATCATTAAAGACTCAATCCAATAAGATAACTTCAAAGGGAAAACTCAATCCATTACAAGAGAGTAGAGGGGGAGAAGAAACATTAGATCCAACTATAATAGCAAAGCTCGCGATACATCAAGATCGTGCCAAATCAAGAACACGAGAGAGAGAGATGAAACACGTAGCTACTGGTACATACCCTCAGCCCCGAGGGTGAACTACTCCCTCCTCGTGATGGAGAGCGCCGGGATGATGAAGATGGCCACCGGTGAGGGTTCCCCCCTCCGGCAGGGTGCCGGAACAGGGTCCCGATTGGTTTTTGGTGGCTACAGAGGCTTGCGGCTGCCGAACTCCCGATCTATTATGTTCCCCGATCGTTTTACGGTATATGGATATATATAGGCGGAAGAAATATGTCAGGGGAGCCACGAGGGGCCCACGAGGGTGGAGGGCGCACCCCCCTGCCTCGTGCCTCCCTCGTTGCTTTCCTGACGTGCACTCCAAGTCTCCCGGGTTGCTTTCCTTCCAAAAATAACTTCTCCAGAAGGTTTCATTCCGTTTCGACTCCGTTTGATATTCCTTTTCTTCGAAACACTGAAACAAGGGAAAAAACAGGAACTGGCACTGGGCTCTAGGTCAATAGGTTAGTCCCAAAAATAATATAAAAGTGCATAGTAAAGCCCATAAAACATCCAAGATGGATAATATAATAGCATGAATACTTCATAAATTATAGATACGTTGGAGATGTATCAGCATCCCCAAGCTTAATTCCTGCTCGTCCTCGAGTAGGTAAATGATAAAAGAAAGAATTTATGAAGTGTGAATGCTAGCAGGTGCATAAGTTTGATCAATGATAATTTCAATCACCTTTTCTAGCATCATTATATCTCATAATTAACAGTAGCTCAACTCATAAAACTTTTCATGATCAAGTAACAAACTAATCACATGTTAAAGTATATATCATAAACTTTCTTGAAAACTAACAGTCCGTGTTATTAGTCATCAAACAATTACAATTCATCTTATTTTCAGGAAGAGTCTATGTCAGAGCTTTGATTCAGCAAACTTCACATACTGAACTATCATTTAGTCTTCCATGATTGCTACCACTCAAAGCATATTTTTAGAACAAATAGTACTCATCGAACATAGAGAAAGATAGGGGCTTAATGTTTCGCCTCCCAACCTTTTACCTCAAGGGTAATGTCAACAGTAATACTTCATGCTCAAATATATTTGAATGGCCATATATGCTTAGATCTTTCCATCACATGATAATTGCCAACTAAAGAGTAGGTTGGAATGAGGAGGAATACTACTGACTCTTGCATAAAAGTAAAGGATAGGCCCTTCGCAGAGGGAAGCAGGGATTTGCAGAGGTGCCAGAGCTCGAAGCAAAAACAGAGATGAAAATAATTTTGAGAGGTATGCTTTCATTGTCAACATAACGACCAAGAGTTCCCAATATCTTCCATACTACATACATTATAGGCGGTTCCCAAACAGAAAGGTAAAGATTTTTACTCCCCCTCCACCAACAATCATCAATCCATGGCTTGCCCGAAACAACGGGTGCCTCCAACTAACATCAAACCTGGGGGAGTTTTTTTTTGCAATTATTTTTTATTTGATTTTGATCTTTTGATCATGGGACTGGGCATCCCATTTACCGGCCATTTTCTCGTGAAAGATGAGCAGAGTCCACTCATCGTGAGAATAACCCAACTAGCATGGAAGATGCTGCTAGCCCCTAGTCGCTACATGAGCGATTCGGGCATTCAAAACAGATTATTATTTGAAGGTTTAGAGTTTGGCACATGCAAATTTACTTGGAACGGCGGGTAAATACGGCATATAGGTAGATATGGTGGACACTCATGGAAGAAACTTGGTTCAAGGAGTTTGGATGCACAAGCAGTATTCCCGCTTAGTACAGATATTTTGGCTAGCAAAGGATTCCAAATAGCAAGCACCACATGTTAGAGGATCCATAACAATATAACTTCTATACAAATAAGCATAACTCATTACGTTGTCTTCCTTGTCCAACTTCAACTAATTTGCTCAGGTTTGAAAATAATTAATGGGGCTCACAATCATAGAAGATGTCCAAGATAGTATATTTATATGTGAAATCTCTCTTCCTTCAATATTCTTTCATGAATTGTTCAAGTGACCAATACAACGTTTGCTAACCTTCAATAGATTTACCACCTCTACTTCTTATATATGAAGGCACTACTCCCCATGGGGAAGGCATATGAAACATATATAATTTCAGATTTATGACATTCAAATCATTCAACCATTTACTCATAGGATATAAGTGAAGCACACGAGTAAATGACAAACTACTCCAAAAAGATATAAGTGAAGATCAATGAGTAGTTAAATAATTATTTAGCTATGTGAAGACTCTCTCTCATTTAAGAATTTCAGATCTTGTTATTTTATTTCAACAGCAAGCAAAGCAAAAGAAAATAAAATGACGCTTCAAGCAAAACACATATCATGTGGTGAATAAAAATATAGCTCCAAGTAAAGTTATCGATGAACGAAGACGAAAGAGGGGATGCCTTCCGGGGCATCCCCAAGCTTAGGCTCTTGGTTATCCTTGAATATTACCTTGGGGTGCCTTGGGCATCCCCAATCTTAGGCTCTTGCCACTCCTTATTCCATAGTCCATCGAATCTTTACCCAAAACTTGAAAACTTCACAACACAAAACTTAACAGAAAACTCGTAAGCTCCGTTAGCGAAAGAAAACAAAACACCACTTCAAGGTACTGTAATGAACTCATTATTTATTTATATTGGTGTTAAACCTACTGTATTCCAACTTCTCTATGGTTTATAAACTATTTTGCTAGCCATAGAGTCATCAAAATAAGCAAACAACACACGAAAAACAGAATCTGTCAAAAACAGAACAGTCTGTAGTAATCTGTAACTAACGCAAACTTCTGGAACTCAGAAAAATCTACCAAAATAGGACGACCTAGATAATTTGTTTATTGATCTACTGCAATTGGAATCAGTATTTTATCACGTTCTGGTGATTTTTAACAATTGTTTTCGTGAACATAAAGTTTCTGGAATTTTCAGCAAGATCAAATAACTATCATCCAAGAAGATACTATAGGTCTTACTTGGCACAAACACTAATTAAAACATAAAACCACATCTAACCAGAAGCTAGATGGATTATTTATTCCTAAACAGAACCAAAAAGCAAGAAACTGAAATAAAATTGGGTCGTCTCCCAACAAGCGCTATCGTTTAACGCCCTTAGCTAGGCATGATGATTTCAATGATGCTCACAAAAAGATAAGAATTGAAACATAACGAGAGCATCATGAAGAATATGACTAGCACATTTAAGTCTAACCCACTTCCTATGCATAGGGATTTTGTGAGCAAACAACTTATGGGAACAATAATCAACTAGCATAGGAAGGCAAAACAAGCATAACTTCAAAACTTTA
This sequence comes from Triticum aestivum, assembly GCF_018294505.1. Taxonomy (NCBI): domain Eukaryota; kingdom Viridiplantae; phylum Streptophyta; class Magnoliopsida; order Poales; family Poaceae; genus Triticum; species Triticum aestivum. Next base: position 400,002,470 of record NC_057811.1, read on the forward strand.
AGCACATAGAGAGGAAACTTGATATTATTGCAATTCCTACAAGCATATATTCCTCCCTCATAATAATTTTCAGTAGCATCATGAATGAATTCAACAATATAGCCAGCACCTAAAGCATTATTTTCATGATCTACTTGCATAGAAATTTCACTACTCTCCACATAAGAAAATTTATTCTCATGAATAATAGTGGGAGCAAACTCAACAAAATAACTATCATATGATTGAAAATTAAGATCAGGATGACAAGTTTCATGGTTATCATTATTCTTTAAAGCATACGTGTCATCACAATAATCATCATAGATAGGAGGCATGCTTTTATCATAGTAGATTTGCTCATCAAAGCTTGGGGGACAAAAATATCATCTTCATCAAACATAGCTTCCCCAAGCTTGTGGCTTTGCATATCATTAGCATCATGGATATTCAAAGAATTTGTACTAACAACATTGCAATCATGCTCATCATTCAAATATTTAGTGCCAAACATTCTAATGCATTCTTCTTCTAATACTTTGGCACAATTTTCCTTTCCATCATACTCACAAAAGATATTAAAAAGATGAAGCATATGAGACAAACTCAATTCCATTTTTTGGTAGTTTTCTTTTATAAACTAAACTAGTGCTAAAACAAGAAACAAAAAGATTCGATTGCAAGATCTAAAGATATACCTTCAAGCACTCACCTCCCTGGCAACGGCGCCAGAAAAGAGCTTGATGTCTACTACGCAACCTTCTTCCTGTAGACGTTGTTGGGCCTCCAAGTGCAGAGGTTTGTAGGACAGTAGCAAATTTCCCTCAAGTGGATTACCTAAGGTTTATCAATCCGTGGGAGGCGTAGGATGAAGATGGTCTCTCTGAAACAACCCTGCAACCAAATAACAAAGAGTCTCTTGTGTCCCCAACACACCCAAATACAATGGTAAATTGTATAGGTGCACTAGTTCGGCGAAGAGATGGTGATACAAGTGCAATATGGATGGTAGATATAGGTTTTTGTAATCTGAAAATATAAAAACAGCAAGGTAACTAATGATAAAAGTGAGCACAAACGGTATTGCAGTGCTAGGAAACAAGGCCTAGGGTTCATACTTTCACTAGTGCAAGTTCTCTCAACAATAATAAAATAATTGGATCATATATCTATCCCTCAACATGCAACAAAGAGTCACTCCAAAGCCACTAATAGCGGAGAACAAACGAAGAGATTATGGTAGGGTACAAAACTGTAACGCACCGGATCCGATGCGCCAGGTGTCTTCCAGTTATTCGTCGTTGTTGCCATGTCATGTGCCTGCGTGTTGCATTTTTGCCATGTCATCATCTGCATGTTTTTCAAAACTTGCATCCGTTCGGGTTCCGTCGGTTCTCTCCGTTGTCCGTTCTGAGCACAGACACACTCGCACGCGCCCGCGGCACCTCCGAAATATTATTTTATGAGTGGCATAAAAATGTTCTCGGAATGGGGTGAAAGTTGGCGTGCGGTCTTATTATAGTGTAGGTAGGCCGCCTGCCAAATTTCATCGCATTCGGAGTCCGTTTGATAGCCCAACTATCATCTGTAGCGGCACCGTTGCCGGTTTAATCGTCGGACGTTTCGTTCTCCGAAACTGCCGCCAGACTGCCCTCCTCTTCTCTCTCTTCTCAGCCCAAGGCCTTCTAAACATAGCCCACTAACCCCTCCTAGGCCCAGCCTACCACCCCTCGCGTCCGGAACCGTCCGATCGCAATCCGAGGGTCTGAAAACCCCTCCTAACCCCCTAACCCTAGCCCCCTTCCATATATATACACACCCCCTGCCATTTTTGGCCTCCACCAACCTCCCCCTCGTTTTCTGCACCTCCACCCGCCTCCTCCACCGATTTCCGCGCCGAGCAGCTCCCCCGCCGCCACTTGTCGCGCCACCACTGGCCGACGCCGCC